>NC_053491.1:84750066-84792566 GCF_905171775.1 Rana temporaria
AAAAGGATTCCAACACCCCCTCCTTTTTTTAATGTTGAGTCATGTAGGCCAGAGCTGAAGACGGAGTTCCTGACTATAGGGGTAAGTGGGGAAGTAATCGAAGATATTGAGGAAGTCCGGAACACTTTGGCATATACGTGCCAGGTTTCACCCACAGTAGGATGGGTGAGAACCAAGGTTGGCAGGTGTGTACAGCACCAGGGCACAGAGTCCAGTGGAACCCTGGACAGGACCTGTTCCACCTACACCCACTGTTTGGCTGTGGCAACAACAATCCAGCACCCTAGTCAGATGGCACATCACGTGGTAGAGGTTAACGTCTGGCAGAGCCATACCCCCATCAGCTTTGGCGTGCAAGTCAGGGTGACTTCTGTGCCCATAGGAAGACAAGGACCCAATTGAATGCATGAATGAAGGGGCCCAGAATGCGGATCAGAAGGGCATGCAGGTGAGAGAGAAGGCATGGCATGATGTCCAGTTTGACAATGATACAGCCCCCCGAAACAAGAAAAACATGCAGTTCTGCCAAGCTGTGAGATCTTTGATGGACCTTAAAGTGGTGGGAAGTTTAGTGCAAAAATATCCTCCACTCTTCTAGGAAGATATATGTCCAGATATTTTATATACGATGTGGCCCATTTGAAAGATGAATTGGTCTTAAAGCGGTAGTTCCGCGGGAAAACGTTTTTTTTTAAAGACGTTTTTGTAAAGCTGATGGTACAACGAAAATTGTACTCACCAGTCTCCTAGTCGCAGCCGCCACCAGGACGATTTCCCCCAAAAGAAGATTTTATAAAATCTGATGATGGACATTGCCATCTTAACTGCTGGCACCGTGAATCCCTCCTGTATTTTCTTCCGGGATGCGGTGTCTCCTGAGAATACCAGGAGACGCGCCGTGTTTGAAATCTCGCGATATCTCGCGGGTCACGTGACTAGTCACAGCGGGGAGTGTCCTTTTCAGGACGCTGCCGGCTGTTGTCCTAGCAACTATGCAGTGTGACGGCGAGCCGCGCCGTCAACACTGCATAGTTGCTAGGACAACGGCCGGCAGCGTCCTGAAAAGGACACTCCCCGCTGTGACTAGCCAGACTAGTCACGTGACCCGCGGGATTTCAAACACAGCGCGTCTCCTGGGATTCTCAGGACTCGCTCCCAGGAGACATAGCGCTGATCGGGGATTTTTTGAAACCACGCCCACTCCCGCGGGGAAATGTGAGTGACAGCTCACAAAAGGCCCTCAATCCAAGGTAAGGAGGCCTATTAAAAAAAAAAAAAAAACGGATAGATATAGTACAATGGCTGCTGTTTTTAACAAGAAAAACTTGACAATTAGGGTGAACCACCGCTTTAAGAAGGGCAGTCAAAGATGCTGACTTTTGATAGTTGACGTAGAAGAATGATAAGGCTTCGTGAGTCTTCAGTTCTGAGAGCAGGTTTGGTAAAACGAGCAGACGGTTAGATAAGAAGAAAAGCAAGTAGTCTGTGTATGCTGCAACCTTTGGAGACCACAAGGGATCGATGTAAAGGCCTTTATGTCCGGATTGTTTCTGAATGTACGTAAAAAGGGCTCAAAAGTCAGAATGAATATGGGGGGGGGGGATATTAGAAAATATATCTCTATATGCAACAGAAACGTTAAGCTTTAACTGAGGATGTATCACATCTATATGCTGGTCAAGGAGAAGATCTAAGCAGGTCCTTAGGTCCTTGGTCTCTGGAAATGGGACAACTGTTAAATGAACCATCACTCGTAACTCACCATTAGGACTCTTCCCTCTTTATAGCCACCTTAAAAGACAGAGGGTTCAAAACAAGCCAGAGAGAGAGAGAATAGATCTAAAGGGCAAGATAAATACACAGCAGAATAAAATAAAAGATGTACAGAGAAGAGCCAGTAAATAGATTCTTCTGGTGCCAAATTTTGATACAATATCTTGGACAATAAATGTTATCTTGAAGTAAAATCTTTAATGCATCCTGAAATGTTGATGGTGAACAAAAAGACTATCAGTGCAATGGTGACACAGGATGACAAAAATCAATAGAAAAAGGCTGGAGGGGGCCTGGGACTACGGTGTACACAGATCAGATCAAGAATACATTACTGCTTAACAGGCTTTCACATCAGTATTTCTGTCTGTTCGCTCCCTCTGGATACTGAGATATTGATGCTTTCTAATGCAGTCTCACAGCATATTTCACTACCTCTTCAACCTGGCTTCTGCAACCTGCAGCTTCAGAGTTAATGCAGGTTAAGTGATACATTAGCATTTTAATTTTTGGCATTAGTTACCCCAAGAAACACTACGTCTAAATGGCAATGTACCTTATAACTTGGTTAAAAAAAGGCAGTAAGCTCTACAATATCAAAGATGTTCTTACTGTATCACAGGGTCACATACCTTCTGATGTAAACACAAAGGGAGTCATTTATGAAAGTCAAATCCACTACACGTGCAAGCTACATGTGCAAAGTGCACTTGAAAGTGCACTGGAAGTGCAGTCGCTGTAAATGTAAGGGGTAGATCTGAAATGAGCTGATCTCTGCTGATTTTATCATCCAATCATGTGCAAGCTGAAAATAGGATTTTTATAACAGCTTACCTGTAAAATCCTTTTCTTTTGAAGTACATCACGGGACACAGAGAGGCATAGTAATTACTATGTGGGTTATAGAGAGTACCTTCAGGTGTGGACACTGGCACGCCCTTAAGGCAAGAAGTTCCCTCCCCTATATAACCCCTCCCATACCGGGAGTGCCTCCGTTTTGTAGCAAGCAATAAGTGTCCCAAATACCCCAAAAGAGGGGCGGGTGCTCTGTGTCCCGTGATGTACTTCAAAAGAAAAGGATTTTACAGGTAAGCTGTTATAAAAATCCTATTTTCTTTATCGTACATCACGGGACACAGAGAAGCATAGTAATTACTATGTGGGACGTCCTAAAGCAATGCTATGAGGGGAGGGAGACCCCAAGAAATAAGCCGGGCGCCATCAGACATGAGGAATCAAACTGCAGCCTGCAGCACACTGCGCCCAAAGGCGCTCTCCTCATTCTTTCTTATGTCCAATTGATAAAACTTAGTGAAAGTATGGACAGACGACCATGTCGCGGCCTTGCAGACTTGAGCCATGGAGGCTTGATGATGCACTGCCCAGGAAGTACCCACCGCTCTAGTGGAATGTGCTTTAACCTTAAACGGGGGAACCTTTCCCCTCAAGCCATAGGCTTGAGTAATGACCTGCCGAATCCATTTGGAGATAGTGGACTTCGACGCTGCCTGCCCACATCTGGGACCTTCTGGCAGGATAAACAATGTATCAGTTTTCCGGACCTGAGCAGTAGCCTTAAGATAGATCTTAACTGCTCTTAATACGTCTAGCGTATGTAAAGACTTCTCCCTTGCAGAACTAGGTTCTGAGAAAAAAAGACGGGAGAACAAGATCCTGATTCAAATGAAATTTTGAAACAACTTTAGGTAGGAAAGCCGGGTGGGGCCGTAGGACCACTCTATCCTTATGGAATATAAGGTACGGTTCCTTACAAGACAAGGCCGCCAATTCCGAAACCCTCCTGGCGGAGGTTATGGCTACCAAAAATATCACCTTCCTGGTCAGAAGGACCAAAGGAATATGAGCCAAGGGCTCAAATGGTTGTTTCTGTAAGACAGAAAGGACCAGATTCAGATCCCATGGGCACAAGGGAATCTTGACTGGTGGACTAAGCCGGATCACACCTTGCAAAAAGGTTTTGATCAGGGAATGTGTAGCTAGTGGCCTTTGGAAAAAAATCGATAAGGCCGAGATTTGGCCCTTAATGGTGCTTAGGGCCAACTTCATGTCTGCCCCTAACTGCAGAAACTCCAGAATTCTGCCAATGAGATACCTCCGGGGATGCCAACCCCTGGTCTCGCACCAGGCCACATAAGATTTCCAAACTCGGTAATAGATAAGTCTGGATGCCGGTTTTCTGGCATTAATCAAAGTAGATGCCACCGCATTAGAGAGACCCCTTTTCTTTAAGATATGGGACTCAATAGCCAAACCGTCAAATTGAGAAACGGTAAGGAAGGATGGAATATTGGCCCCTGGGACAATAGGTCCGGCCGAAGCGGAAGGGACCACGGTTGCCCCACGGACTGTAACGCCTCTGCCGTTATCCTAGGCAGATCGAGCGCGCCCCTATCTAAATCATGCAGCCGAGCTCCGTCCGCGTCACTTCCGGTGCGCGGACGCTTGCGCTCCACGCTGGAACGCGGAAGTGCGACCCAGCGTGGAGCTGCGCTTTTCCCCGTGAATTCGGGGCTATTTAAACTGCCAGAGATATCGGCAGGGTGTTCCGATATTGTCGCTGGACCCCTGCCGCCATCTGGGACCGCAGAAACCTTCCAAACAACCCCTGGCACTGTTACAGCCTGAGACTCCTGGAGGTCATCTCACACCAACTCTGCAGAAGCTAGGACTCACCATCCTGTATACTCTGTCAGTCCTGTTACCAACCCAGCAAGTCTGCATCCGCATCATTGCCTGGATATTCAGATTCCAACAGCCTGGTGATTCTAGAGGAAGATCTGAGTGTTCTCCCACTATTCAACCATCTCATTACAACAGAACCGCAAGTATCTTGTCCTCAGTATACAATCTGTTATAGTCTACTAACTGCACACTGTACCAAGGGACTGTATATATATGACTCACCAGTATACATGCAATGTATATCCCATTGTGAGATGAACTGTGTCCTATGCTAGCAACTTGGTTTATCTGAATCAATCGTACATTACTAACTATACTAACCTGAGACCACGCTACTTAAGTAACACTGCTATAACATAATCTTATAGTGACTATTCACTAAAGTAGAGACTGTCTATATAGTTTATTTCCACACGTTAAGCTTATGAAGTAATAAGCTGTCCCTTATTCATGTTTGGTTTCCCATGGAGGATATGATGACCTAACCCCATATTCTCTGTTCAGTATTGAGAGTTAATTGGTGGTTCAGAACTGATAAGCCTCCGCAGCTGGGATCTACACTTACTAATAAATTCAGAGAGCAGGGTCGTAACATAATATCGGAACCTATTTTTCAAACATGGATCCAGCGGAGCTTACTAATCACCTAGTGGGACTTTCACAGAGGGTAGATACCCTAAGTACCTCCATGAACGAACTACGTTTAGAGAATGATGCCCTTCGTAATCAAAATTATGCACAAGCCAGAGAGAGACCTGAGCCTAAGGTCTGCCCTCCAGAAACCTTTTCCGGGGATAGGAAAAAATTTCGTCAGTTTATAAGTTCATGCCGCCTGATGTTTGATTTACGCCCCCGCACCTACTATTCTGATAGGATCAGAATTCTCACCCTAATTTCCTACCTTAAGGGCGAACCCAGAGTTTGGGCCGATGCTTATGTGGAAGAGCATGGCGACCTCCTGGGCGCTTTTGACACCTTCCTGGAGGAGATGTCCTTGCTTTATGAGGACCCCAATAAACAGCTGACTGCAGAGAATTCGATCAGGAATCTCAAACAAGGAAAAAGACATGTGGAAGATTATATATCTGAATTTAAATGTTGGTGCAGAGAGACCCAGTGGTCAGATATTGCATTAAGGAACCAATTTCGCTTAGGCTTATCTGAGGCAATGAAAGATGAAATTGCCCGTGTTCAACTTCCGCCATCTTTAGAGGATCTCATGCATCTCTCTGTTGCCATTGACCGTCGCCTTCGCGAGAGGAAGGCTGAACGAGTTAACACATATCTCCCTACACCTCCCAAGAGATCCAGATCACCTCCTAAAGATGTACCGATGGAACTTGGAGTAATTAAAGGACCACTATCCCCAGCAGAAAAACAACGCCGCAGACTCAACAACCTATGTTTATACTGCTCAGCTCCAGACCACGTAGTCTCCAGTTGTCCACTCCTCAAGAGGAATTCAGAAGGTAATTTCTCCCACATAAGTAAACTCAATTCTCATAGAACTATCACTAATCAATATATCTTTATCACCCTTACTTTGCAGTGGGATCAAGAAAGGATTACCATTGACGCTATGGTCGACAGCGGAGCCTGTGGCAACTTTATAGATTCAAAGATTGTAGAATCTAATAAAATTCCTTGTATGATTAAGCAAACTCCTTTGTCACTCACTTTTATTGATGGTTCTAGTTCCTCCTCTGGTCCAGTCCTTTCTCAAACTTCTCCCCTATTGGTCACCTGTGGGATCGGTCATACAGAGACCCTTGTATTTGACGTTATTTCGTCACCTTTATTCCCAATTGTCCTTGGTTTACCTTGGCTACTACTCCACCAACCTAGCTTTCAATGGTTTAACAATTCCCTCTCTCTTCACTCTGCCTACTGTAAGGAAACCTGTTATCCTATCTACACTATCTCATTCATAGAACCTTCTCTTACCGGTCTCCCAGTTTATCTACAAGACTTTGCAGATGTGTTTAGTAAAACCAACGCAGACATACTTCCTCCTCATCGGATTTATGACTGCCCTGTAGATCTTATTCCTGACAGTCCTATCCCGACTGCACGTATTTACCCGTTATCTCAACCAGAACTTGTACATCTCAAGGTTTACCTTGATGAAAACCTCAAGAAAGGATTCATTAGACCTTCCACTTCTCCTGCAAGTGCAGCAATGTTCTTTGTCAAAAATAAAGATGGCTCACTCAGGCCAATAATTGATTATCGATCTCTCAACAGCATCACTGTAAAGAATCGATATCCTTTACCGCTCATCCCAGAGCTCATCGAACGTCTCCAAACCTCTAAAATCTTCACAAAATTAGATCTCAGGGGAGCCTATAATTTGATAAGGATCCGTCCAGGAGATGAATGGAAGACCGCATTCAAGACTCGGTATGGCCTATACGAGTACACTGTAATGCCATTTGGTTTATGTAACGCACCTGCAACTTTTCAATGGTTCATTAACGACATCTTCCGTGACTTACTCGACATTTGTGTTGTAGTTTACTTGGATGACATTTTGATTTATTCCGACACTCCTGAAGAACACACCAAACATGTACGTTGGGTCTTGGCTAGGCTCAGAACACACTCATTATACGCCAAGCTTGAGAAGTGTGTTTTCAGCCAGTCAACTATTTCCTTCTTAGGATATCTGATTACTCCTAAAGGGATCCAGATGGATCATTCCAAAGTGGAGTGCATCCTATCTTGGCCAGTTCCCAATTCAAGAAAAGCTCTTCAGCGTTTCCTTGGATTTTCAAACTACTACAGAAAGTTCATCAAGAATTTTTCAGCAATTGTGAAACCACTGTCTAGTTTAACTAGTATAAAAACACCTTTCTCTTGGTCTAATGAAGCTCAAAAATCCTTTGAAACTCTCAAACTCTGTTACACCACTGCCCCCATCCTTCAACTACCCAACCCACTATACCACTTTACACTTGAGGTTGATGCTTCACATTTTGCCTTGGGAGCAGTTCTCTCTCAAAGAGCCACGTTATCAGAGCCTTTACACCCAGTAGCTTTCTACTCAAGGACTTTATCACCAGCTGAAAAGAATTATCCCATTGGGGAAAAGGAACTTCTCGCAATAAAGGATGCATTAAGTAACTGGAGACATCTACTAGAGGGTACTACACACCCCATCACTATCCTTACAGATCATCGCAATTTACAACACCTCAAGGCCTGTAAGACCTTGTCCGCTCGCCAAGTTAGGTGGAGCTTATTCTTTGATAGATTTAATTTCTATATCTCTTACCGCCCGGGTACACAAAACATAAAGGCTGATTCCTTGTCCCGCATGTGCGAAGATCAGACTACTGAAATTCCTCCACTCTCCATTATTCCACCAAACAGATTCATTGGGGTTACTACCTCCTTTAGGCAGTTGCTTACTCAACCTCCTAGCTACGATGCCTCCCAATTACCCAAGGGACTCTTAAGACAACCTGACGGAGTATTCACCTTCAATAATAAAATTTACGTTCCACCTAACTTACAACTTCTTCTTCTCAAGCAACTCCATGACTCTCCACTGGCTGGTCATCTTGGAATCAGTAAAACCATTCACCTTGTTAAGAGAGACTACTGGTGGCCTCATTTGGCGAAGACAGTTCATGACTATGTTAACTCCTGTGAAATTTGCGCAACCAACAAACATTCAAGAATCCCTCCTTACGGTCTCCTGGCTTCCATCCCAATACCTAACAGACCCTGGGAAGTTATTTCGATGGATTTCATAGTTGATCTTCCCAGGTCGCAGGGTGCGAACACCATCATGGTCATAGTAGACGTATTAACAAAGATGGCTCACTTCATTCCCTTAAACAAACTCCCAACATCCTTAGAGACCGCAAATGCTTTTATTAGCCATGTTCTTAAACTCCATGGTCTACCCTCACAAATCATTTCAGACCGTGGCTCTCAGTTCATTTCCAAATTCTGGAAAGCTCTTTGTGACGCTTTACAGATTGATCACCGCATGTCCACTGCCTACCACCCACAAACAAATGGACAAACAGAACGTGTTAACCAGACACTCGAACAATACTTACGTTGTTATTGCACCCATCTACAGGATGACTGGTTTCATTTGCTCCCCCACGCTGAGTTTGCATATAATAATGCTACCAGCTCTTCTTCTCAATTCTCACCCTTCTACGCTAACTACGGGTTCCATCCCAACAGTCTGCCATCTTCCTTTCTCCCAAAGGATGTTCCCGCAGTTGAACATTATCTTTCAACTCTAAAGAAGACGCTGGGTATAATTCGTTCCAACCTTCAGACTGCCCAACAAAGACAAAAGAGATACTATGACGCCCATAGAACAGTACCCCCTACGTACAAAGTCGGTGATTTAGTCTGGCTATCCACCCGAAATTTACGCCTGAAGATACCTTCAAAGAAACTTGGACGTCAGTTCACTGGGCCCTTCCCAATTTCACATGTAATCAACCCTAATGCTGTTAAACTACTTCTACCTCCGGATTGGAAGATACATCCCTCATTTCATGTGTCACTTATCAAACCTTTCATATCCAACCCATTCCCTAACAGAATTCCACATCCCCCTCCGCCAGTAGAGGTTCTTGGTGAAACTGAATATGAGGTTGAGAAGATTCTTGACTCAAGGAAACGAGGTTCTTCTCTTCAATATTTGATACGCTGGCAAGGCTACAGTCATCTCGATGACTCCTGGGAGGATTCCTTACACATTCATGCTCCCCGACTCATCAGACAATTTCACCGCAGGTATCCTAATCGACCATCTCCTACTGGGAGCACTAGAGGTGCCCCCTTGAGGAGGGGAGTATGTAACGCCTCTGCCGTTATCCTAGGCAGATCGAGCGCGCCCCTATCTAAATCATGCAGCCGAGCTCCGTCCGCGTCACTTCCGGTGCGCGGACGCTTGCGCTCCACGCTGGAACGCGGAAGTGCGACCCAGCGTGGAGCTGCGCTTTTCCCCGCGAATTCGGGGCTATTTAAACTGCCAGAGATATCGGCAGGGTGTTCCGATATTGTCGCTGGACCCCTGCCGCCATCTGGGACCGCAGAAACCTTCCAAACAACCCCTGGCACTGTTACAGCCTGAGACTCCTGGAGGTCATCTCACACCAACTCTGCAGAAGCTAGGACTCACCATCCTGTATACTCTGTCAGTCCTGTTACCAACCCAGCAAGTCTGCATCCGCATCATTGCCTGGATATTCAGATTCCAACAGCCTGGTGATTCTAGAGGAAGATCTGAGTGTTCTCCCACTATTCAACCATCTCATTACAACAGAACCGCAAGTATCTTGTCCTCAGTATACAATCTGTTATAGTCTACTAACTGCACACTGTACCAAGGGACTGTATATATATGACTCACCAGTATACATGCAATGTATATCCCATTGTGAGATGAACTGTGTCCTATGCTAGCAACTTGGTTTATCTGAATCAATCGTACATTACTAACTATACTAACCTGAGACCACGCTACTTAAGTAACACTGCTATAACATAATCTTATAGTGACTATTCACTAAAGTAGAGACTGTCTATATAGTTTATTTCCACACGTTAAGCTTATGAAGTAATAAGCTGTCCCTTATTCATGTTTGGTTTCCCATGGAGGATATGATGACCTAACCCCATATTCTCTGTTCAGTATTGAGAGTTAATTGGTGGTTCAGAACTGATAAGCCTCCGCAGCTGGGATCTACACTTACTAATAAATTCAGAGAGCAGGGTCGTAACACGGACATCCTTACAATGTCCGCGAACCAGGCCCTTCTGGGCCACGCTGGAGCCACCAGAATCACTGGTCTTCCTTCCGACTTTACCCTGCGAAGAAGACGGGGTAATAATTGCAGCGGAGGAAACGCATACATTAGGGAGAACTGGTCCCATGGGAACACCAGTGCATCCGTGCCGTAAGCAAGTGGATCCCTTGTCCGGGACAGAAAGTTGCCCACCCTTGTATTGAACCTCGATGCAAAGAGATCGACATCTGGTGTTCCCCACCTCTGACAAATGCTCTGGAAGATGTCGGGGTGAAGAGTCCATTCCCCTGGAAGCACCTGTTGGCGGCTTAGATAGTCTGCTCGCCAATTGTCTATTCCCGGAATGAACACTGCAGATATGCATGGGACATATTTCTCTGCCCAGGTCAGGATTCGATTCACCTCTCTTTGGGCTGCACGACTTCTTGTGCCCCCCTGGTGATTTATGTATGCCACGGCAGTGACATTGTCTGATTGAACCCTGACCGGAAGACCCTTCAACCTGTCTGACCAAGCTGACAGGGCTAGATAGACTGCTCGAATTTCCAGCAGATTTATGGGTAGAGACCTCTCGGAGGCTGACCATTTCCCCTGGAGAGACAAACCTCCCAGGACTGCACCCCAGCCTAGCAGACTGGCATCCGTGGTCACAACCTGCCATGTCACGGGAACAAAGGACTTCCCCTTTAGCAGGTTCCGGGGAACCAGCCACCAACAAAGGCTCTGCCGGACTGACCGGGAGAGAGACATAGGGAGATCCAAGGCTTGAACCTTTTTGTTCCAAGCGGACAGAATGGCATGTTGAAGTTCCCTTGAGTGGAACTGCGCAAATGGGACGGCCTCGAACGAGGCTACCATCTTTCCCAGTAACCTCATACAGAGGCGAATGGGAGGCCGACTCTTTGCTTTGACTAGTTGAACTAGTTCTCTTAAAGCCTTGAACTTCCTTTGGGGCAGGAAGACCCTTTTTAGCTTTGTGTCTATGAGTAGACCCAAATATTCGAGCCTTTGCACAGGCATTAAGGCTGACTTGTCCAGGTTGAGAACCCAACCCATGGATTCCAGAAATTTTACGGTTCTGTGTACCGCTGAGTTTAGATCGGCCACTGACCGGTCTACTACCAATAGGTCGTCTAGATAGGCTACTATGGATATGCCTTGAGACCTTAGATAGGCTAACAGTGGAGCCAATACTTTCGTGAAAACACGAGGAGCGGTGGCCAGACCAAAAGGTAAGGCCACGAACTGGAAGTGGCGCTGATTTACCGCGAAGCGAAGCAGCTTCTGATGGTCGAGAAAGATAGGAACGTGCAAGTATGCGTCCTTTATATCGATGGACGCTAGTAGTTCCCCTCCTTGCAGGGAGGCCACCACTGACCTGATCGATTCCATCCGGAATGATTGGACCCTTAGGAACTTGTTTAAGGCCTTGAGGTCCAGGATGGGTCTTACATCCCCGTTTGGTTTGGGGACGGTGAAGAGATTGGAATAAAACCCCAAACCTTGTTCTTCCACTGGCAGCTCTCTGATTACCCCTTGGGATAACAGATGACCTAAGGCCAATGCTAAGGACCTTCTTTTGCTGAGGTCCTTTGGGACGTTCGAGGTTAAGAAGCGCGGCGGAGGAAATTCGCTCAACTCCAGCTTGTAGCCCCCGGAGACCGTAGAGAGGACCCACCTGTCTTGGATCCTGTCTAGCCAAGCCTCCGCAAACAGCTGAAGTCTTCCCCCCACCCGGCTGAGTGGGGGAGAACCTTCATAATGCTGACTTAATTGCTGGCTTGGCCTGTGGCTTATGGTTCCAAGGTTTTTTGGGAGCCTGAGGCTGGCCCTGTGGCTTCCCACCTGCATTGAATCGTCCAGGAGGCCGTCGGAACTGCCTGGTACCGGAAGTACTAGGGATAGGAGAGGAGGATCGCTTAAAGGAGGGGGGACCCCTAAACCTTTTCTTTACTGGCAACAGTGTACTTTTGCCACTGGAAATTTTCTGAATGTAAGCATCCAGATCTTCCCCAAAAACGCTCTCCATGAAAGGGAAACCCCGCCAGTAATTTTTTACACGGGGCTTCAGCAGACCAGTTCTTCAGCCAGAGTAACCTGCGCATATGAACTAGCGAGAGAGTGAGACGTGAGGACTGCTGAATGGAGTCCTTAATAGCATCTATGGCAAAACATAATGCTCTGGGAAACTCAGCCAAATTCTGGGCCTGTTGTGCCGGCAATTCCTTTAAGACCCCTTTAAACTGGTCCTTCAAGGCCTGGCAAATCCCAATAGCCGCAATTGCAGGCTGGGTTATTCCTCTCGCCGAAACAAAAAGAGGTTTTTAATAAAGTCTCTAATCTCTTGTCTGTCGGATCTTTGAATACCAGAACATTGTCTACTGGACAGGTCAAAGATTTGTTTACGCAGGACACAGCTGCGTCAACCTTGGGGATGCCCCATCTTTTAGTGAATTGTTCCTCCATGGGGTATAAAACCGAAAACTTCTTAGGAGGAAGAAAATATCTATCTGGATGTTCCCAATCCTTGTAGATAAGCCCTTCCAGCAGGGGGTGAACCGGGAAGGAATAATTAGCTTGAGGAGCTTTTAAGGAGCCTAAAGATGAGACTGCACTTGAAGCTGGCTCTGAAAGTGGCAACTTGAAGGCCGAACGGACCATCTCAGTGAGGGACTGGACCAACAATTTTTCGGATTGCGACGCCGAAAAGGGTTCTCCCAAAGTGGAATCCTCAGAGTCCACTACTTCCAGCTGACCTTCTGCCAGATCTCCAGAGGGTAAATCAACCTCTTCTGAGGATGCATGCCCCAAATCGAGGGACTCCTCAGAGGGAGAGGGGGACCTTGTGCGTTTTTCCCTTGAGAGAGAGGATGCAATCAAGGTCGTTAATCTCTGCTCCAGACCCCCCATAGCTGAGGCCAGAGCCTCCTGTGTCACAAAAACTGGAGCAAGTGGGACAAGGGCAGAACAGGCATCTGACAGCCCTGATGGTTCACCCTGGGCCTCCTTCAATTTTTCAGGAGAGGAAGCAGCCGCAGGAGCATGCCCGAGATCCTCTGAGCCAGATGGCGATCCCTTTGCTTTTTTGCTTCTAGTCCCTGAGCCTTTAGCCATGATAAAGCTGAGGTACTCACAATAGTTGCAACTACTTGCGAACCTATAGACCAGCACTGACGCTGCTATTTGATGGTTGGCAAGGTGCAGAGCCCACTATGCGCCTTAAGCAAATGTCACTGTCCACCACCAGTACTAAATACTGAAGTATGTGCACAAGATCTCTGTGTCCACCGTCAGCCAGAACCAGTTAGGTGGACTGGAGCATATAAGGACTAGGTGTATCACCTGACCTGCTCTGTCCTGTAATCTCAAGTCTCAGAGAACAGCTGAGATAGACCCCCTGCGCGCACGCGCGCGCCGCTGTTAGGCGTGCACCACGAGGCTACGCGCGCGCGCGCACATGTCGTCACACGCATCTCACGGAGCACGCCGCGCACATTCGTGCGCATCGGAGCAGCGTACAAAAAATTCATTTGTGCGCGCGCGTGCGCCTAAGACACATCAATGTCGCGCGCGCATGACGCTACGCGCCATGCATGAGGATGGAACACCACAGCTCCATGTGAGAACCAGGTAAGCCAAGTGAAGCCAAACCTTTTGGACAACTTTTTTCTGTTTTTAACCTGCACAGGAGGGGCTAACTACCTGACTAGAGATACCCCTCCTCCCCACAACACACAGGACCATATAGGAGAAGCACAGACAGTTGGCTTTAGGCAAACATAATGGCTCAAATAAAGGAAGGTTACTCCTAGGACCAAGTCCTGAAGCACCTTCACTTACCTGATCCAACGCTGCAGGACTCTGCATAACAGACAGTCCAATCTTCACCCATCACGGAGAGCAGCGTCTATAGACCTTCAGGGACCGGGGTCCATGGACAGGAACACCACACCCCTGGACCCATATCGCACCCTGTCAGTAAACTTTTGGTATTAGGAAATTGACCAAAGTACTGAATAACCAGGATCCAGCTCTCAAAGAGAAGCATTACAGGCCAAACCCCGTTCTTCTTAACCGGGGCCCGGGTACCGTCCACTTTGGCTCAGAAGCACTTTGGACGGATCCAGATTTCATGGAGGCTTTTTACATCCAATATGGATCCCTCCAGTGGAGCTCCTTGGAGCACATGTTCACTCGTGACCAACACCTTAGACACTGGCAAAAAAACTGAGGCACTCCCGGTATGGGAGGGGTTATATAGGGGAGGGAACTTCTTGCCTTAAGGGCGTGCCAGTGTCCACACCTGAAGGTACTCTCTATAACCCACATAGTAATTACTATGCTTCTCTGTGTCCCGTGATGTACGATAAAGAAATTCTGTTTTTTTTTTCCTTGCATGTCCCCCTCTGATCTACAGCGACTGCACTTCCAAGTGCAATTTCAAGTGCACTTTGCACTTGTAGTGCAAAGTGGATTTGCTTTTAGAAAATGACCCCCAATGCACAATCTGCTATAGATCCTATTGAATGTTGAGTAACATGATCAGAAGCCTGGGAACTGACTGCTCCAGCCCTGGGTCCCAGCTGTCATCAACATGGGTTCTCTGTCCCTGGATATTTGTTCCATAGGAAAAAGACCAACAGAAACATCTGGTTAGGCTTTGTAAAATATTGTATATATATATATATATATATATATATATATATATATATATATATTAACAGTTAAGTGATTTGAGATCAGTAAGAAGAAACAGACAATGCAACCATATATAGAATGAACAGGGCCTGATTTTAGGAACACAATTAATGAATCTTTTCTGGGACAACATAGATCCAATGCAAAACCTGTGAGAATACTTCCATCAAGGATACTTGGTAGCTTGCCTTACGGAGGCCCGTGCAAAACTCATGCCAGCCTTTTTACATTTATGTTAACCCCTAGGATCCACCCCCAAGTCAGCATAAAATACATTTGCTTTAAATCCATTGGTAGATTAAAGTTGGAATATAATTTGTGTAACATGGTGTCTGAAATACCTGTAGTGGTGTTGTCCAAAACATTTTTGATGGATAGTACTTAGCTCCATGGTACAAGTATTTATATTAAGGCAAAGCCAGCAGGTCCCAGAAAAACCTATGTCTCTACCTTATCTTCTTTATGGAACATGCGCAGAGGCTGGTTTCACGGTAGAGATCTGGGAGTGATGGTTCTATGGCAGCGATGGCCCATCCATAGGGGGGGCGCATGGGTAATGGCTAATGGCTAATCTACATTTTGGAGCGTCAGACGCATTTCAATCGTTTTTTGTTTAGAAGCACACGATTAGAGCCGAAGATTCTAATTGGCTTCAAAAAAGGATGGGCTTGTGGAGCAGGGCACACTGTTGTTTGACATTAGCAAATTAATATTTGCTAATGCTAACTGCTTCTCCTACTGTAAACACACATCCCTGTGCTGTCAGCGGAGTGGAGACATGTTGTTTGTTCCTAGTAAGAAGAAACAGCGATATGTCTTCTCTCCTACTCAGTCCTATCCCCACAGTTAGATCACACTGAGGAAACGCATATTTAATCCCTTGATTGCCCCCTAGTGTTAACCCTTTCCCTACCAGTGACATTTACACAGTAATCGGTGCATTTTTGTAGCACTGATCACTGTATAAATGTCAATGGTCCCAAAAATTTCTCAAAAAGGAGTCAAATCTGTCCATTGCATTACTAGTTAAAAAAAAATGCCATAAATCTTTCCTATGTATTGTAGACGCTATAACCTTTGCGCAATCAATATGCGCATATTGAGATTTTTTTTTTACCAAAAATATGTAGAAGACTATTGGCCATTTTTGGGGATATCTATTATAGCAGAAAATAAAAAAAGCAAGCTGCTGTGGGGGCACTCAACAGGAGGGAGGGGCCAGGAGTGCCGACAAGGGACCCAAAAAGAGGAGGATCTGAGCTGCTCTGTGCAAAACCACTGCACAAAGCAGGCAAGTATGACATGTGTTAAGAAAAAACAAAAAAACAAACAAGACCTTAGTATCACTTTAAGAGCCGATTGGGCCTTGCGAGACCGTTTGGGCAGTGAAACTTTCTGAAGAAAGTGGGCAAAGAGGTCTGCAATTGCTGTTCAGGCAGATTATAGTAGTGCTGACATACCTTGTAAGGTATGTCTGGGTTAGAGACCTAGTGGGCAAAGGATGATTTAATTTTAAGTATGGTGTTAGCCTATCAAAGCTTACAAGCGAAAATGTTGTCAAGTTTATTTGCATTTCTATAATAAAGTAAGTGGCTTGGAGTTTGTTAAGTGCTTTCTCTGGTCAGTGTATTAAAAATGTTCAGAGCTTAAATTTTGGTACTCTGAATTTGCCTAATCAAGTAACATGGAGGACGATGTTGCTTTGCATAAAATGACTCGCATTTTCTTTGAAATTGAATGGTCTCTAAAACATAACATTTAAAAAGATTTTAAGCCCTGGTTCGCACTGATGCGAGAGTGGATGCATTCCATAAGGCATTGATTCGCATGACACGTGAGAACCTGTGCTTCTATGGAGACTCCAAATAATTGAATGGAAACCGCATGGGTGTTCAAATACATTGTAATTCCGGTGTGTTTTCTAGGACTCGTGGTGTCTTTCTCAAGTCGTGAGAGAGAGTGAGAATTTAAGTGAAAGAATCTCAGCTGCATCCAAATCGCACTGAAAACACATTGGAATCACAGATGAACGCGGCTGAAGATGCACTCCCTGTGATTCTCCAAAAATCGCACTACAAAATTAACTGAAAACGTACCACATCAGTGTAAACCTAGCTTAAAATGCTCAGTTTTCATAAGCACTTTTAACAGCCGATTTAATCTCTGAGTATGCAGCTTCAAGTTTTAATCCTTGCCTATATTCCAGTTTAAGCTGGTTTTATATTTGCTGCCCTGGGTATCCTGTTTCACAGTGAGTCCTTTCTCTTGCAGCATCCTATGAATCCAACCCTGCATGCAGGGACTAGAGCTAGGTCTCTCTACGCTATGTGCATCATGAGAAACACACAGCCTCATAGCCAAGTATGGCAAGGCATTCTCCTGCTCCTGCTCCTCTCCTCCCTTCTCCAAGCTAACACACTGACTGGAGTCTGTAATGTTCACTTTTAACGCTTTCCTGTGAACACCGAAAGTTCAGGGAAGCAACACAGATCCGGAACCAGCAGCATAGGGAGTTGTAAACTGCAAGTGCTGGGATAAGAATTAACAAATGGTTGACTGGGGAATGTTTATTTTGTTGTCTCAATTTGTTTAATTAAAAGTAACAGAGTTTCATACTACTTTAACCACTTGCTGACCGCCCACAGAGATATATATATATATATATATATATATATATATATATATATATATATATATATATATATACACACACATATACACACATATACATACATACATATATATACACACATACACATAATATATATATATATATATATACACACACACACACACATACACATACATCGTCCTTACATCTATTACTGGGGTTATGACAGCAGCTAGCTGTCATAACCCTGGTATTTTTTAGGTGGAATTGTCACTTGATCTCTTTTAGAGGTGGTGGGAGAGGTGGCACCCCCCCCCCCCTTTCTGGGTTTACTGGAGCAGTCTGTAAACCTGGAAGCGATCCGATCTGGCTGTTGGCCAAGCAGGAAGTCAAGATGGCCCCCACTCGGCTCTATGCCCATGGAGGACCGGAGTGATCTTTGACTTCACTTCTGGTTCTTGGGGTTAAAGAATTCTAATAAAAAATCGGTGTGAAAAAATGTTCTCTTTTATTTTGCTTTTTAAAGGTAAATGAGCAATCTGGGATCTTTTTGACCCCAAATCTCTAAAGAGGTCTTTTACAAGGGATGTTTACATTTCTTGTAATAGGAATAAAAAAGTGTTAAAAATAAATAAATAAAAAAGTAAAAAGTAAAATGCGCAGAAGCGAACGCATACACAAGTCACAACCACGCATGTGCGGTATCACTGCAATCGTTGGCGTGAGAGCAAGCAATAATTCTAGTGCTAGACCACCTCAATAACTCTAAACAGTTAACCTGCAACATTTTTAAAGCTTCGCCTATGGAGATTTTTAACTACCATAGCTTGTCACCATTCCTTTAGTGTGCGCAATTTTGAAGCATGACATGTTAAGTATCTATTTACTTGGCGTAATATCTTTCACATTATACATAAAAATTGGGCCAATGTTAGGGTTTTTTGAATTCATAAAGTGTATTTTGTCAAAATTATGTTTGAAAAAACGCTGCGCAAATACAATGTGACTTAAAATATTGCAATGATCACTATTTTATTCTCTAGGGTCTCTGCTACAAAAATATGTTTGGGTAAACTTGTAAGCAAAAAATTCCAGAAAAAACCTGGTCAGCAAGTGGAGTAACTCCAAATTGTATTGCAACAGACATCTCAATAATTGGGTGAGGTTGTTGGGTAGGGAGATCTGTCTGTTCTACAAGATTTTCCATTGCAGAAGCTGCATAAACCCACCAACCCATTAAATCTATTGGAAAACATAATAAAAATAGCCACAATTCAAAGAGGAGCAGAACACTT
The DNA here is from genome assembly GCF_905171775.1 of Rana temporaria. Taxonomy (NCBI): domain Eukaryota; kingdom Metazoa; phylum Chordata; class Amphibia; order Anura; family Ranidae; genus Rana; species Rana temporaria. The sequence goes on from NC_053491.1 coordinate 84,768,930, forward strand.
TTTAGCTGTTCTTGTAACCCTTTAATACGGACTTGATGAGGAAATGTTGTGTTATAATTGCAAACCATATAAGTACAAAACAGAAGATGGCAGTGTTGAACTCGGTTTCCTCTCTATACAAAACATATTTTGGAGAAGTAATAAAATATCTTAATATAGCCATATTACAGACAGTGGAAATGTATCAGAATTAAGAAATGCTGTCACTACTATCCTATAAGCTTCCTTTGGGCACAAAAAAAAAAAAAAAAAAAAAATGTGTGCCTCAATCTCACGAGAAACCAATGTGACAGATTTGATCAAATACACACTCATGCCAATATGATCACCACCAAAATATAAAGCAATCAACAGAGCAGAGAAGGTTGGAAATACAGCAAGTTAAACCTCTAAAAACACATTTTGACGCTCTACTACAATGTTTTAACTCCAGTACCCCAAACAGGTCATGTTTTCAGGCTTCCCATTATTTTGCACAGGCGATTTTTGATTAGTTTTACTGCCTTATTAATTACCACAGCCCTTTTTATCTGAGGGAAATCCTGAAAACATGACCTGTTGGTGGTACTTGAGGACTGGCGTTGAGAAACATTGCTCTGCTATATGGGTAAAAATGTGAACATCTTTTCTTCTATTTTTCAGTACAATGGCTTAAAAATATAGGACTGTTAAAGAGTTTTCAATAACTACATAGTACAGCAATTACCTTCAAATATATTTTAATGTCAAACGTACCAATTCAGGTAGTCACAATATAACCTTGTTTTCTTACACAGTTATAGGAAAATGCGTTGCTATAGTTGTAAAGGATTGTGTTATATAAAGCCGACAAAGCAATTTCCCTATCAATTGAAATGAGACTTCTACAGCACTATGAACATTTCTATGGTTTGCAGTCCAACAGCATTATGAAACTAAAAAAAAAAGCTCAAAAACAAAAAACGAGACAGACAAGAAAAAAACCCAATCAATCAGAGCTACCTCCGCCCACCTCATCCTGCAGAGGAAAAAAACTCCCCTGTATAGAGAAACCTCCACTAACCCGCCGTTAATAAAACACCCTCACCTGAACCAGGGTAGAACAAATAGGATGCAGTCCCACAAGGGGAACTGGGCCAACCCTCCCCAACAAAACTTCCCCCAATTAGCCCTAAAAACCACCCAGGACCTCATGAAATTACCACCCTGCTCTGGGTAATGCCAAACTTCAAAGCCACAATGGGCAAATAGGGCACTGCACCAAAGCACTACAGGGGTACATCCAAGTGACCAGCCCGTCTAACCCAGTCACCTGGGGTACTTGAACTCCAAGTATGGTCAGTCATGCATTCATGGTCAGGGGCTAATATACCCAAAGCAGTACCAAGTATGAAGTGTGGCCAAAGCCACCAAGATAAAAATCAGGCAATATCTGGTAATCCATGCTGAGATAGAAAGTGGAAACTGTCCATACGGCATAAAGGCAGTCTCAGGTAAATGTTAAGTACTGGGCAGTCCATCCGTAATGAGAAAGTGCCATCAAAAAATGGGAGTAAGCAACTGTATGTATTCTTGGACGGTATAACCCCTAGTATGGCTTGAGTACTGTACTACAGAAACTCCCACAGTATGTGTGAGAACGCTGATATCACAGGGAAGGTCCTATTTTTGGGTAACTCTCCACCTGTAAATAATACAGCCATATTGCCAATATCAGTTGCAGTAGTATCGTACATACTCACAGCCCTCCATCCGTAATAGCTTCCATGATGATTACGTGATGTGCCGACAGTCAAGCCGCCTCCCAGTGATATGAATCATTCACTAGTCACTCACGGCAGATGTAATCCCTGCGCTATTGGTAGGCGAGTTGGTCTGGGTGACGGCGTTACTTCCGGATAGAGAACAGCCAGTCCAGTGAGATTCCCATTGGTCCTCCTAAGGCATTAAGTGGCTGGGCGGTAGGGGCGGTGCGTTCCTGCGTCTACATGTTCTGTCTCACCCACCAGAACTTCGTCAGGACACTTTCTATAGTGTACTCAACCCATACTAGGAGTTATCCCATCCAAGCAGACATACAGTTGCTTACTCTTTTTTTTGGCATATTGTCATTACGTATTGACTGCCCAGTACTTAACATCTGCCTTAGATTGAGACTGCCTTTATGCCGTATGGCCAGTTTCCACTTTCTATCTCAGCATGGATTAGAAGATATTGCCTGATTTTTATCTTGGTGGCTTTGGTTACATTTCATATTTGGTACTGCTTTGGATATATTAGCCCTGACCATGGCTGTATGACTGACCATACTAGAGTTCAAGTACCCCAGGTGACTGGGTTAGGTGAGCTGAGACAAGCTGGTCACTTAGGTAGTTGTACCCTTTCAGTGCTTTGGTGCAGTGCCCCATTCGCCCATTGTGGTTTTAGGGTGTTACACTCTCAAAGTAAAATAAAGTGGTTGAGCTAAGAGGAATTTTTTGCATAACTGAGAAGAGGTCCATTACCTTGCGACTTTTAGGACTTTTGTCTCGTTTAGACTAGAGGTTGAAGGGCAGCAAAAAGGTGTGGTTGAGCTGCGTTTTTAACCCCTTCCCCCTTAACCTGCAATAGGCAGTAGATGGGGATGTTTTTATGCCGCAAACATGATGCTTTGCTTCACGGCAAAGTTAACCAACCATGTGTCACTCACCGGGCAGTAAACACGCTGAATTCTACACATGAAACTCAATCAGAAAGCACCCCAAATGCCCTGCAACCACATGCAATGTATGCGGTTGCGGTGCGGTTGATGGCACAAATGGGGTCAAAACAGGCAGTAAGGGGGCGTTGCATCTCTTCCTCACTGCCTGTCAGTAGCCTCTAGAGCACAATCCTAACACATATCAGGCTTTAGAGGCAAGGGAGATCTAGACGCCCGTCTAAATCTATCCTTACAGAGGGAGACAGAGGGCAGGTCCTCAAAAGCTTTGTTAGTGTCCAATCACCATAATATAGCAGCCTATAACCCAGGGTCTTTGAATACCAAGTGTGTGCCCTGTAAAATTGATAGAAATATAATATGTTTTTATATGTTCCACAGGCCTGCTGTTATCAAGACATAAAGAGGGGGAAACTCCACAATGAGGAAATAAAGGAGCAATCATATCTGACTTAGGCTTCAACTCTTCTCCATTTTCTCTAAAGCCCAAAACAAGTTTCGGTTTGAATTGTGCCCACAATGCATTCAATACAACCAAAAAAGGTTAATCTGCTTGCTATGCATGATTTGTCTAAGAAAAAAAAAATGATATGATATTTGATCAGATTAAGCAACTGTATTGTGAGATTTGGATTTAGATAAATTGGTCTTCTTTCTGGATGAGCACAATGCTGGAAATGGTTTACACCACACATCTTTCATGAAGGTCTCTCAAAAAGATGACGACTCGTCTACCTCATACACAACGTCTATTATTTACTAAGGAGGAGCTAGCCCATGTGGGGACTTGACACGTGGAACACCACAAGATGTAAACACTGCTTAGATCCAGCTTGCCTGACTCAGATATGAATATATTACTCTAAAATATTGATGGGATGAATGAGATATTGGATTTATTTTAAAAGTAAAAAGCAAACCGATGTGTACATAAATATAAAACAAATACAGATAAAGACATGATCTGCTAAAACAATCAGTGCTTAGTTTCTTTCCATCAGTTACAAAATAATGACAATGAAAAGCTTGCCAATCAGAACACCATGTTACTAGAGATCTCAAATGATCAAACAAGCACTTGTCAATTCTTTACAATGGGTCTAATAAAAAAAAATGATATAGATATCTATTGGGGTACCTACCTTTACACGCATATGAACTGTGATGGCATCCTAGTCTTAGTCTGCAGGGGTTAATATCGAGTTGGCCCACCCTTTGCAGCTATAACAGCTTCAACTCCTCTGGGAAGGGTATACACAAGGTTTAGGAGTGTCTATGGGAATGTTTGACCATTCTTCCAGAAGCGCATTTGTGAGGTCAGGCACTAATGTTGGACAAGAAGTTCTGTCTCACAGTCTCTGCTCCAATTCATCCCGAAGGTGTTCTGGGTGAGGTCAGGACTTTGCAGGCCAGTAAAAATTCCCCCACCCCAAACTCGCTCATCCATGTTTTCATGGACCTTGCTTTGCACACTGGCCCAAATCATTTAGTGGAGGGGCGATTATGGTGTGGGGTTGTTTTCATGATGTGGGCTTGGCTCCTTAGTTCCAGTAAAAGGAATTCTTAAGGTGACAGCATACCAAGAAATTTGACAATTCCATGCTTACAACTTTGTGGGAACAGTTTGGGGATGGCCCCTTGTACCAACATGACTGCGCACCAGTGCACAAGGTCCATAAAGACATACAGTGGGGATCGAAAGTTTGGGCACCCCAGGTAAAAATGTGTATTAATGTGCATAACAAAGCCAAGGAAAGATGGAAAAATCTCCAAAATGCATCAAATTACAGATCAGACATTCTTATAATATGTCAAAAAAGTTAGATTTTATTTCCATCATTTACACTTTCAAAATTACAGAAAACAAAAAAATGGCTTCTGCAAAAGTTTGGGCACCCTGCAGAATTTATAGCATACACTGCCCCCTTTGCAAAGCTGAGACCTGCCAGTGTCATGGATTGTTCTCAATCATCGTCTGGGAAGACCAGGTGATGTCAATCTCAAAGGTTTTAAATGCCCAGACTCATCTGACCTTACCCCAACAATCAGCACCATGGGTTCTTCTAAGCAGTTGTCTAGAAAACTGAAACTGAAAATAGTTGACGCTCACAAAGCTGGAGAAGGCTATAAGAAGGTAGCAAAGTGTTTTCAGATGTCAATAGCCTCTGTTCGGAATGTAATTAAGAAATGGCAGTCATCAGGAACAGTGAAAGTTAAAGCAAGATTTGGAAGACCAAGAAAAATATCAGACCGAACAGCTCGCAGGATTGTGAGAAAAGCAATTCAAAACCCACGTTTGACTGCACGATCCCTCCAGAAAGATCTGGCAGACACTGGAGTTGTGGTACACTATTCCACTATAAAGAGATACTTGTACAAATATGGTCTTCATGGAAGAGTCATCAGAAGAAAACCTCTTCCACGTCCTTACCACAAAAATCAGCGTTTGAACTTTGCAAATGAACATATAGACAAGTGTGATGCATTTTGGAAACAAGTTCTGTGGACCGATGAGGTTAAAAAAGAGATTTTTAATACAGCTTACCTGTAAAATCTTTTTCTTGGAGTACATCACGGGACACAGAGCGGCATTCATTACTATATGGGTTATATGGAGTACCTTCAGGTGTAGACACTGGCAATCTCAAACAGGAAATGCCCCTCCCTATATAACCCCCTCCCATAGGAGGAGTACCTCAGTTTTGTAGCAAGCAGTATGCCTCCCAAAATGGTCCTCAAAAAAGAGGGGTGGGAGCTCTGTGTCCCGTGATGTACTCCAAGAAAAAGATTTTACAGGTAAGCTGTATTAAAAATCTCTTTTTCTTTATCGTACATCACGGGACACAGAGCGGCATTCATTACTATATGGGATGTCCCAAAGCAATGCTTACAATGAGGGGAGGGAGAACATCTCCAAGACAAAAGGATTTAATTTAGAGATATACTCAAATCATAATAAATCCAACTTAGTTGAGAAAAATAATTTTAAATTTTAAATTTAACTCAAAAAAGAGGAGCCCCCGGAATCCGAGGGTCTCAAACTGCAGCCTGCAGCACTGCCTGCCCGAAGGCAGTATCAGTATTCCTTCTTACGTCCAACTTGTAGAATTTTGTAAACGTGTGGACAGAAGACCAGGTTGCCGCCTTGCAAACTTGAGCCATAGAGATCTGGTGGTGTGCTGCCCAGGAGGCGCCCATGGCTCTAGTAGAATGAGCCTTTAATGATACTGGAGGAGGCAACCCTTTCAAGCCGTAGGCCTGAGTGATTAATTGCTTAATCCACCTAGAAATGGTAGACTTTGCAGCTGCCTGCCCCTTCTTGGGCCCATCCGGTAGAATGAACAGCACATCTGTTTTCCGGATCTTCTTTGTAGCTTTAAGATAGGCCTTCATGGCCCTGACAATATCCAAGGTATGCAGCAACCCTTCCTTTCTGGAAGTAGGTTTAGGGAAGAAGGATGGTAATACCAAATCCTGGTTCAAATGAAAACTGGATATGACCTTCGGTAGGAAGGAAGGATGAGGGCGGAGAACGACCCTGTCCTTATGAAAAACAAGATATGGTTCCTTACAGGATAAGGCCGCTAGCTCCGAAACTCTTCTTGCGGAAACTATGGCAACCAAAAATACTAACTTCCTTGTCAGTAGAACCAAAGGAATTTCAGCCAACGGCTCAAACGGTTGTTTCTGTAAACTTGACAGAACAAGATTTAAATCCCACGGACAAAGCGGGGATTTAACTGGAGGTCTAATACGTAAGACCCCTTGAAGGAAGGTCTTAACCAGCGAGTGGGTGGCCAGCGGCCGCTGAAACCACACTGACAGAGCAGAAATCTGTCCTTTGATTGTGCTTAATGCCAATCCTTTATCCACTCCTAGCTGGAGAAAACTTAATACTCTATCGATGGTAAATTTGCGAGAAAGCCATCGCTTGGACTCACACCAGCCTACATAGGCCTTCCAGACCCTGTAATAAATCACCCTAGAGACCGGTTTCCTGGCTCTGATTAGGGTAGAGACTACTTTCTGAGACAGACCTCTACCCCTGAGAATCAGGGATTCAGCTTCCAGGCCGTCAAATTTAGATGCCGTAAGGCAGGGTGGAGGATCGGACCTTGCGATAGCAGGTCTGGCCGTAGAGGAAGAGTCCAAGGGTCTCCCACTACCATCTTTAGGATGAGTGAGTACCATGCCCTTCTGGGCCATGCTGGAGCTACCAGGATGACTGGTATGTGTTCCACCCGGATCCTGCGCAGCAGGCGGGGTAGTAACTGGAGCGGGGGAAATGCATAAAGAAGTTTAAACTGATGCCAAGGGCAAACCAACGCATCGGTTCCGCAGGCCATCGGATCCCTTGAGCGGGATATGAACCTGTCTAGTTTCTTGTGGAGTCTCGATGCCATGATATCCACGTCCGGCACTCCCCATCTTTGGCAGAGTGCTTGAAAGACTTGTGGATGCAGAGACCATTCCCCGGCCATAGAGTCTGGCGGCTTAAGAAGTCCGCCTGAAAGTTGTCCACTCCTGGAATGAATATTGCCGATATGCAGGGCACATGCGCCTCTGCCCATAGGAGAATCAAGCTCACCTCTCTCTGAGCGGCTTGACTCCTGGTTCCCCCTTGGTGATTTATGTATGCCACGGCCGTGGCATTGTCTGATTGAATTCTCACCGGGAACCCCTGCAATTTTGACGTCCAAGCCCTGAGGGCTAGTCGAGCAGCTCTGAGCTCCAAGATGTTGATGGGCAACTGCTTCTCTGGCTTTGCCCAAGTACCTTGGCGAGTGCAACCATCCAAAATTGCTCCCCAGCCCGTCAGGCTGGCGTCTGTGGTCACTATCTTCCAAGCCACTGGGCTGAAAGACTTCCCCTTCAGTAGATTCTGAGGGTCTAACCACCAACACAGACTTTGTCGGACTCTTGATAAGAGCGGCAACGGGATATCCAAGGCCTGTGGCCTTCTGCTCCATGCTGACAGGATGGCTGCCTGTAGGATGCGAGTGTGGCTCTGGGCGTATGGTACCGCCTCGAACGTGGCCACCATCTTGCCTAGTAACCTCATACATAGGCGAATAGTCGGTTCTTTCTTGCTTAGAACCAGTAGGATTAATTCCTTGATGGCTTTTACCTTCCTCAGAGGTAGGAACACTCCTTGTTGTTCTGTGTCTAATCTCATGCCGAGATATTCCAACTGCCTTGTGGGCTGGAAAGCTGACTTTTCTCGATTTAGGACCCAGCCGAACCTCTCGAGGTATTGGACCGTGAGGGCCACTGCTCGCTTCAAGCCGGGAGACGAGTGGTCTATGACTAGGAGGTCGTCCAGGTATGCTAGGATCGTGACCCCTTGGATCCTTAGCTTGGCTAGGATCGGAGCTAGGACCTTCGTGAACACCCGGGGGGCCGTAGCCAACCCGAAGGGAAGCGCCACGAATTGGAAGTGACGCGAAGCCACCATGAAGCGTAGATATCTTTGATGTGGCTGATAAATTGGAACATGAAGGTAGGCATCCTTTATGTCTATGGACGCCATGAAGTCGTCCTTCTGGAGTGTGGCAGCTGCTGACCGCACGGATTCCATCCGAAATGAGCGGATCTTTAGATATGCATTTACCATCTTTAGGTCCAAAATTGGCCTGACATCTCCATTGTGGAGTAGAAACCCTGCCCCTGTTCCAGGACTGGCCGGAATCCGAGGCGGATCGTTTGGAATCCTCGACTCCTGGAAATGAGGAGGAGGAAACCTTAGGAAATCTAATTTGTAGCCTGTGGCCACGGAAGACCGTACCCACTCGTCGGGAATGCTGGCTTCCCAAATCTCTGAAAAGAGTCGCAGCCTTCCCCCCACCTTCGTGGGTGGGGGCGCCCCTTCATAAGGTTGGCTTGGGGGCTGGTTTTGCTGGTTTGCGAAACCACTGCCTTTTGCCTCTAACAGCCTGTCCTTGCGATCTGCTGTTGAAGCCGAAGTTTGCTTTTGCAGGAGGCCGTCGATACTGCTTGGCATTAGAGGGCCCCTGCCCAGGGGAATACTGTCGTTTAAACGCAGGCCCCTGAACCTTCTTCTTAGTTGGCAAGAGAGTACTCTTGCCGTTTGAAATGGTCTGAATGTATTTATCTAGGTCTTCTCCGAAGAGTCGTCCTCCATGGAAGGGGAACCCTACCAGGAGCTTCTTGCATGGGGGCTCAGCCTCCCAGCTTTTTAACCATAAGAGTCTTCTCATATGGATAAGGGATAACGATAAACGTGACGCTTGCTGGATAGAATCCTTGATTGCGTCTACCGTAAAACATATGGCCTTAGGGACATCCGAAAATTCTTCTGCCTGCTGGGCAGGAATAAGTTTAAGCATCTGCTTAAATTGATCCGATAATGCTTGAGCGACCCCAATCGCAGCCACAGCTGGCTGTACTACTGCCCCTGCAGTAGTGAAGGAGTTCTTAAGTAGTGCTTCCAAGCGCTTATCAACTGGATCCTTGAACACCTGTATGTTTTCTACAGGGCATGTTAACGATTTGTTAACACATGAGATGGCTGCGTCCACTGCAGGAGTAGCCCATCTTTTGGAAAAATTTTCTTCCATAGGATATAGGACAGAGAACTTCTTAGGTGGTAAGAAGATCTTATCTGGCTTGTTCCAATCTTGGAACAAAACTCCCTCTAATAGAGGATGGATCGGAAACACAGCATTGCTTTGAGGCGCCCTCAGTGAGCCCAAAGCTGAAACCGTCGATACCTGGAGATCTGGTACTGGCAAGTTGAATGCCCTATGGACCAAGTCCGACAATCCTTGAATCCACCAGCTCTCCCTCAGGGAGACTGCCCCAGACTCCCCTGTATCCGGATCTTCGATCCCTGAACCTACTTGGTCCTTGTCCAAGAGGTCGTCCAATTCCCCTGAGGAAAGGACCTCCTCTTCTGAGGGTCCGCGCTCGGGCGACGGAGATCTATTCCGCTTACTGCCCCGCATAGCTGCGGCTATCATTTTACCCATGCTTTTCTGCATCTCTTTTAAAGAGGTGAGTAATACCTCCTCCGTGACCATCTTAGGGTTGGACTGACCCGCGTCAGCTCCAGCCCCAGATCCCGATGGCCCCAAGGCTCCCTGTGGGGAAAGCAGCGGCATAGCTTTGTCCGAGACCTCAGACTCTCTGGGGGAATCCCCACCTCTTGTACCCTTGTTTTTTGATGCCATGGTACAATACCGAGGTACACCTGCTACTTATTGGTACCTGGGACTTATAAATAGTTAAATGCCCAAACACCTGTTTGGGGGATAAAAAATGCTTCCTCTCCCCTAGATGACACTTTTTTTTTTTTTTTTTTTTTTTTTTTCAAAAAAAAATCTTTTTTTTTTTTTTTTTTTCAAATCTAGGAAAGAAAAAACATTCTGTCCCCCCGAGTAGTATTGCAAGAAAAACTATGAGATGGAAAAGAAACAGCCTATTCCTAGGCTTGAAAACAGTCTTCTGAAGACTGCAATATTCTTTCTGGCCACTGTGTGTCCTCGGCGCCCCGTGCTTGCCGTTCTGGTCTTTCCTCCTCAGTTCCAAAGTATTGAATGAGCTATATGGAACAAACAAGGAAGGGCCGCCCCTTCCTTAAGCCACTGACCCGCCCTTCCCCCCCAGCAATCTCAAACAGGAAATGCCCCTCCCGACAGGGGGGGGGGTGGGGTTGGGAGGAAGGGACCTCTCTGCTCCAGCAAACTGCAGCCTGGAACCATGAGGAGGTCAGCGTTTTGCCTGCTTTGCAGGCCGTGAGGAGGAAGACTGAATGGAGCATCGCCTGGAGGCTTGCAGGTAAGCACAGCTCTCTGACACACACATATAATTTTATATCACACAGGCCCCACTCAATGCTTTTCCAACACTACAAGGGAGGTCACATCTTATGGGGAATAATACATATAGAGCCATCCTATCTTTATGATATGTGACTAGTTTGCCAGATGCAGTGCATAACTTTAGGCATGTCCCCTGTGACCCCCCAGAAAAAACCTGCTAAGAACCAAGTTCCGCAAGTTTTCCCCTCACTTACCTGCTCTTGCAGGACTTTGCCAAGCAAGAGGCCCAATCTTCCCCCATCTCGGTGGGGATGTCTAGACCTTCAGGCCCTGGGTTCCTATGAAGGATCCACTGTCCTGGGCCCATATAGCACTCTGGCAACAGAAACATTAGGCACCCAAAGGTTTCTAAGTTCTGGGCCCAGGGTCCAGCTCTCTAAAAAGAAAAGCATTATGGGCTATACCCCAAGGGTTTGGGGTCCGGTTACTGACCACTTTAGCGCTGAGGCTTTTTTGGACAGAACCGGTTAGCTCACCTAATCCCAAGGATGTGGAGGCAAGCTAAACCATGACTAACACCTAAGACACTGGCGGAAAAACTGAGGTACTCCTCCTATGGGAGGGGGTTATATAGGGAGGGGCATTTCCTGTTTGAGATTGCCAGTGTCTACACCTGAAGGTACTCCATATAACCCATATAGTAATGAATGCCGCTCTGTGTCCCGTGATGTACGATAAAGAAATAGAACTTTTTGGCCGGAATGAGCAAAGGTACGTTTGGAGAAGAAAGGGCACAGAATTTAATGAAAAGAACCTCTGTCCAACTGTTAAGCATGGGGGTGGATCAATCATGCTTTGGGGTTGTATTGCAGCCAGTGGCACAGGGAACATTTCACGAGTAGAAGGAAAAATGGATTCAATAAAATTTCAGCAAATTTTGGATGGTAACTTGATGCCATCTGTGAAAAAGCTGAAGTTAAAGAGGATGGCTTCTACAAATGAATAATGATCCTAAACACACCTCAAAATCCACGGGGGATTACATCAAGAGGTGTAAACTGAAGGTTTTGCCATGGCCTTCACAATCTCCTGACCTCAACATAATTGAAAATCTATGGATAGACCTTAAAACAGCAGTGTGTGACAGACGGCCCAGAAATCTCAAAGAACTGGAAGACTTTTGTAAGCAAGAATGGGCAAAGATACCTCAAACTAGAGACTCTTGGCTGGTGTTTACAAGCTGTGATACTTGCCAAAGAGGGCAGTACAAGATAATAACTCTGCAGGGTGCCCAAACTTTTGCAGACGACATTTTTTTGTTTTCTGTAATTTTGAAAGTGTAAATGATGAAAATAAAATCTAACTTTTTTTGACATATTATAAGAATGTCTAATCTGTAATTTGATGCCTTGTGGAGATTTTTCCATCTTTCCTTGGCTTCGTTATGCACATTAATACTAATTTTTACATGGGGTGCCCAAACTTTCGATGCCCACTGTAGATGAGCAAGTTTAGGATGAGGGAACTTGACTGGCCGGCACAGAGTCCTGAACTCAACCCGATAGAATATATTTGGGATGAATTAGAGTGGAGACGGCGAGCCAGGCCTTCTTGTCCAACATCCGTCTCTGCCCTCACAAATGCGCTTCTGGAAGAATGGTCAAACATTCCCATAAACACACTCCTAAACTTTGTGGACAGCCTTTCCAGAAGAGTTGAAGCGGTTAAAGCTGCAAAGGGTGGGCCAACTCAATATTGAACCCCATGGTCTAAGACTGGGATGCCATTACAGTTTATATGCATGTAAAAGGTAAGCGTCACAATACTTTTGGTAATATACTGTATTTATGTATGTACACACACACTATATTATATATATATATATATATATATATATATATATATATATATATATATATATATATATATATATATATATATATATACACATACATATATATACACACACACACACATATACACACACACACACACACACATACTATTTCACAAAAGTGAGTACACCCTCACATTCTTGAAAATATTTTATTATATCTTTTCATGTGACAACACTGAAGAAATTACACTTTGCTACAATGTAAAGTAGTGAGTGTACAGAGTGTATAACAGTGTAAATTTGCGTCTCCTCAAAATAACTCAACACAGCCATTAATATCCAAAACCACTGGCAACAAAAGTGTGTACACCCCTAAGTAAAATGTCCATATTGGGCCCAAACTGTCAATATTTTGTCTGGCCACCACTGCTTTAACCCTCTTGGGCATGGAGTTTACCAGAGCTTCACAGGTCCCACTGGAGTCCTCTTCCACTCCTCCATGACGACATCACATAGCTGGTGGATGTTAGAGACTTTGCGCTCCTCCACCTTCCCTTTGAGGATGCCCCACAAATGCTCAATAGGGTATAGGTCTGAGAGATGCTTGGGCAGTCCATCACCTTTACGTCAGCCTCTTTAGCAAGGCAGTGGTCGTCTTGAAGGTGTGTTTGGGGTTATGTTGGAATACTGCCCTGTGGCCCAGTCTCCGAAAGGGAGGGGGATCATACTCTGCTTCAGTATGTCATGTTGGCATTCATAGTTCCCTCAATGAACTGTAGCTCCCCAGTATTGGCAACACTCGTGCAGCCCCAGACCATGAATCTCCCACCACCAAGCTTGACTGTAGGCAAGACACACTTGTCTTTTGTACTCCTCGCCTGGTTGCCGCCACACACGCTTGACACCATCTGAACCAAATAAGTTTATCTTGTCTCATCAGACCACAGGACATGGTTCCAGTAATCCATGTCCTTCATCTGCTTGTCTTTAGAAAGCTGTTTGCAAGCTTCCTTGTGCATCATCTTCAGAAGAGGCTTCCTTCTGGGATGAAAGCCATGTAGACTAATTTGATGCAGTGTGCGGCATATGGTCTGAGCACTGACAGGCCGACTCCCCCACCCCTTCAACCTCTGCAGCAATGCTGGCAGCACCTTATACGTCTATTTCCCAAAGACAACCTCTGGATAGGACGCCAAGTATGTGCACCAACTTCTTTGGTCACCATGCTTCAGCTCTGTTTCACAGTCTTGGCAATCTTTTTCAGAGCCTAGGCCATCTTTATGTAGAGCAACAATTATTTTTTTTCATCTCCTTTAGAGAGTTCTTTGCCATGAGAAGCCATGTTGAACTTTCAGTGACCAGCATGAAAGAGCGCAATAACACCAAATTTAACGCACCTTATACCCATTCACACCTGAGACCTTGTAACACCAATGCGTCACATGACACCAGGGAGGGAAAATGGCTAATTGGGCCCAAATTGGACATTTCACTTAGGGGTGTACTCACTTTTATTGCCAGTGGTTTAGACATTAATGGCTGTGTGTTATTTTGAGGTGACAGCAAATTTACACTGTTATACAAGCTGTACACTCACTACTTTACATTGTAGAAAAGTGTAATTCTTTAGTGCTGTCACATGAAAAGATATAATAAAATATTTACAAAAATGTGAGGGGTGTACTCACTTTTGTGAGATACTGTATATACATACTCTATATATTCCTTTTAAATAGGCATTATACAAAAATAACACAGTATATACTTAGATTGTGGAAAGCAAAGAATGATGCACGTCTCAGACTCTAAAATGCTAGCATTTTAAGAAAGCTATTCTGCGTGGTGTTTCGTTTGTTTGAACAGTTAATCCTCAGAGTTTCTCCATTTTCATTATGGAAATCATGAAGGATTTATGGTTCATGAATTAAGCAAAATGGAAGATTCCACCTAATTGGCTAATCAGGCTGTGTAATAGACCTCAGACACGGAATAAGTCCCAAAACATCAGATCTGCAGATAAGAAAATATTCACGGCTTGTTCTGCAATATTCATTGTTTGCTTGCCTTAAAGACTTTGCACGTTTTAGGTTTGTGTTTAAGCCCAACATTAAAGCTCATAATGTTAATATCATGTACCCATAAGGACAACAACAAATGACAGCATTAAACGGCCAAGTTAATCTAAGTGGCCGGTAAGGGTTACAGCATATATCATTTATATAGGGCATGAGAAGGATAATGGTTTGTGTTTTATTATAGAACTCTCTATTCCAGTAACACAGAGTATATCTTCCTCAAAGCCTGCACTCAGCAAAAAATAAATTCTGTAGGAGCAAATCACTCCATTTACAAGAACTGCATATATTTTGCTGGTACTTTCCTGGCAATAAAATATCCTCCAGTATTGGTAGGATTCAATTTAAATAGACCACATTTAATTTACACATTAAAAACTAAACTAAATATTTTAACATGCAACGGTTAAATAAAACATTGTACAATGGCAAGTGTTACTAATACTTCGAAAACAGTACCCGGTTGGTACCCGTTTCCGATGCCGTACCCGGTTGGTACCCGTTTCCGATGCCCACCAAGCACCCTTCTAAAATGGTGGCAAGCCTAGGTCACTTATTTATTACATGTATTTATATAGTCACCATTCTTTGCTATGTCCCCTCTTCACTCACTGGGCTGTGGAGGGGTGGTAGCAGCCTGTTCAGGCACTCAGCAGCTCCGAGAGGCTGAGCCGAGTGTTGGTCCAGGCTCGTGGGCAGATGCTGACTTCATTGTTACAATCTTGCTGGAGCCTGGACCGGCTCTATGATGTCAGCCAACAGCTGGTTTCAGCCCGCTGTCTGCTGAAAACAGGTCACAGGAGTGCAGAACGAACTGCACTCCTGTGAACCATGAGTACAGCCAAACAAGCTTTGGCTTTAATCTACCAGCATGTTTTTGGAGTGAGAGTAAACCTAAGTACCTTTTGGAAACTCATGTTAGCACAAGGACAACATGCAAACTCCATGCAGTGTCCCAGTTGGGATGCAAACCGAGGACACTGGTGCTGCAAGGAAGACGTGCTAACCACTAAGCCACCGTACTTAGGGCCAGTTCAAACCAGACGCAGTTCCATACAGTTTTGTGTGCATTTTTTCTGCACTAAAAATGCAAGCACAGTGTTTTCCATGTATTCCAATTGCTCTAGTTCACACCATGTAGTCAGTTTCCGGTGCAGGAACTGACTGGGAACTGACTGCATGGTGTGAACTAGAGCCAAGTAGAGCCATTGGAAAACATGGAAAACAATGTGCATGCATTTTGTGCAAAAAAATTGCACACGGAACTGAACGGAACTGCATCTAGTGTGAACTGGCCCTAATAGTTAACAACTGGTACAGTAAGTGTAGACACCAAGAGGTATCAGTATCCTCTGCTTTGTCTGGCTTTCTGATTAACAGCTCTGGGTATTGCCAAAGGATGGCAAAAAGGCCTGCCCCTGCACATTCCTACTAGCCCATCACTAGGGATGAGCCCAACACCCCCCCGTTCGGTTGGCACCAGAACCTGCGAACGGACCGAACGTTCGCGCAAACATTTAGAACCCCATTGACGTCAGGGGGACTCGAACGTTCGAATTCAAAAGTGCTCATTTTAAAGCCTAATATGCAAGTTATTGTCGGAAAACGGGTTTGAGAACCCGGGTCTTGCCGGAGGGAACATGTATCATTGTAAAAAAAGGTTTAAAAACGGTTGTTTTTTTTTTGGAGCAGTGATTTTAATGATGCTTAAAGTGAAAAAAATAAAAAAAAATTCCTTTAAATATCGTACCTGTTGGGTGTCTATAGTATGCCTGTGAGGTGGCACGTGTTTAGAACTGTCCCTGCACAAAATGAGATTAGTATAAGAAAAAAGTCATTTAAAACGGCTTGCGGATTTAATGTAATGTCTGGTCCCTGCAATATGGATGAAAATCATTGAGAAAAATAGCATTGATTTCCCCCCACTCCCCCCAGGTCATTACAAGCCCCTTTGGCCCTATATACTTTGAACAGCATTATACAGGCGGTGCAAACAAGACAGGCACTGTAGGTTTGTTGTTAAGTAGAAGGTTTGTAATTTTGAACTGGTACTTTTTTAAAGTGTAGCTCCAGCCATAAAATCTATTTTTAAGCTTTTCTGAAAACAGAGAAGGGTTATCACCCCTGTAAACATTTGTTTTGCTGCCTGTGTGCATCTGTTCAGAAGATTGCAATTCACTTTGTGTCTCAATGACAAATTATGTTTTGAAAATTTGTCATTGAGGAAGAAAAGGATAGTCACTCAGCAACAGCATAGGCAGTCTTGAAGGGATCTGACATTTCAAAAATTATTCAGTTACATCAGCATCAGTTGCTTGGTAGCTGGTGGTGATCCAAGCCTGATTCATTTTTATGAAGGTCAGTCGATCGACCGAGTCGGTGGAGAGGCGCACCCTGTGATCGGTTACAAAGCCTCCAGCAGCACTGAATGTGCGTTCTGAAAGAATGCTGGATGCAGGACAAGCCAGTAGCTCAATTGAGTACTGTGCAAGCTCTGGCCAGTGATCCATCCTCAAGACCCAGTAAGCCAGAGGATTTTCGGTGGGAAAGGTGTCCAAGTCTGATCTTGTCCCTAGGTATTCCGGCACCATGTAAAACAGACGCTGGCGATGGTTGCTGGAACCGGTCATACCTTGGGGCTGCAGACTAAAAAATTGTCTGAACGCATCGGTCAGACGGCCACCTTCTCCACCGCTCATTCTGTGACTGACCGAAGCCTCAGTAACGCGTTGTCCAGGACCTGGATTTTGTAACCCCCCCAGTCTCTGGGAATGCGTTGCACAGACCTTTCTGCAAGGCCTCCCGAAGATGTTTCATCTTCTGCTCCCTCTGCGCCGGCAAGATAAGGTCCGCAACCTTAGGCCCCTTTCACATTGAGGAGTTTTTCAGGCGGTACAGCGCTAAAAATAGCGCTGCTATCCCGCCTGAAAAACTCCTTCACTGCATAGTCAATGTGAAAGCCCGAGGGCTTTCACACTGAGGCGATGCGCTGGCGGGAGACAAAAAAATCTCCTGTCAGCAGCATCTTTGGAGCGGTGAGAGGAGCGGCATGTATACCGCTCCTTCACCGCTCCTTCCCATTGAAAGCAATGGGAAACCGTGGCAATACCGCCCGCAATGAAAATAAACGGATGTAGAAAGAAAGCTGGCACCTTACTGGTTGGTAGGCTCTATTGGCCAGATCTGTGTGTTGGAAGGTGTTCTTTTGCTGCAGCCATCATTGCAGAATTCTGATTATAGTAAAAGATGGTAGGCAAGTTCTACCCTGGACATTACTTGATGCCAATATCTAATATAAAATAAAAACGTCTTATTTGAAGACTGACAGTGAATTACACATTTATATAGTGACTACATTTCAGGGATGTGATAGCAATAACTGTGCTGAGAATCTTTATTTGGAAGTAAGGCACTGTGTAAAATACATTTTCTGTATGGATAATTCTGTGGCACTGCAAATGCAGACTGTCACAGTAAAGGGAAGTTAATTATCTATATTATGCTGTTGAAAAGAGTTGGAAATATCGTACTTGCTAGGCACCACACTAAAGATTCCAGAGTGATAGCTTGACTTTTAAATTGTAGGAAGCACTTTAATTTGCTCCATGAAAACCTTCCTGGGTAATTTTATTCTGTATCATGAGCGCTACAAGATTTCCATAAAGTATGGAGACTCATTAGCATCTTCATATTCAAAGTCTATATCTGCATTTAAAATGTGCTCCTGTTGCTAGATTTTGCTTGCATTCTCAGTCAGCTGTGCCAAAATTGAAATTGTTGGCTATCTGCAACCCACCTACTGTTGTATTGAAAACAAATGTTATAACCATCTTTTAAACATCACAAAAATTGTGAAATTTGTTATAGAAACTATGGGGACTTGACTTTCATTTACAGCAAAACAAAAAGGCACCTCTAATTGCAGAAGTATAAAACTTTTAATATCCCCTAAAGGGGTTAAAAACACTTACAAGATAGTGGATGAAACAGGCATGTAGCAGGTGAGTGTGTCCAGGAGATGTTCCAGTGGCAGGGAAGTCCCAGTCTGATGGTAAAGCTTTCAGGGAAGTCCACAAGATAACAGCTGACTTGTGCTGTGAATGTTAAGAGGACACAATAATGCTGGAGCCTGGGGATGACGTCAGAGGAAGAGAGACAGAAACCAGCATGGAACACAAACAGGAAGTGGACAGGAAGTGTGTCATACACTGCCTATGGCACACTTCCTGTCCACATCCCGTTTGTGTTCCATGCTGGTTTCTGTCTCGCTTCCTCTGACGTCATCCCCAGGCTTCAGCGTTATTGTTTCATCCACTATCTTGTAAGTGTTTTTATCTCCTTTAGGGGATATTAAAAGTTGTATACTTCCGCACTTAGGAGGCGCCTTGTCTGTTTCCATTAGAGATTGCTTGTCTCCCCGAGTTCTGCCTAAAGTGTGTGAAGATTTGCTACCCTCTACAACACAGACTTTATCTGTCAGGATTCAAATGCTTGGAGTGCCCTGGATATACACATTTTTCTGGACTTTCATTTACAGTTAAACAGATTTAGAGAAGCTTCCTGCTCTAGTCTATGACTGGACATTATAAAAGCAGAAAAAGATTTATCAGGTCAGCTCTCTTCTCTTTCCCCCTGTCAGCATGATCCTTGTGAGCACTTATAAATGCTGGGCACAGGATTGGCCCCAAGTACTGCCTCGCCCTCTTGTAATCTGAATGTGGTTATGAAGGGGATTGCAAGTGAATGTAATCAAGCTAACTCCAAGTAACTCCACTTTTGTTGAGAAAAAATAAATACATGTTCTTTTTATTGGTGATTAATGTACATTGCTGATATTAGGCCAAATTCAGGCACTCACGTAGCTTGCATTAAAAAAAAAAAAAAATGTATTAAATGAGTACAGAGCTACAACTATTTGTATCTTTTATATCCGCCTAGAGTTCAGGTCTATATAGTAAGCTTCAAAACAGCGTTTTTTGAAGTTGTGCCTTCAGCATATTTTCACAAGCTATGGTATCTGTTCTAATATTTATTCATGTGCATCTTTAGTCTTAGTTTATGGTTTTTAATTTCTATTCAGAGGATCAGTAGTTTTTGACAGCTTGGACTTGATTATATCATTGTGAAAGAACCCACTATCACTGTGTGTTTTGGAGGGGGCTGTGGGCTGGACTTCTACCCACAGACTTTGGCCCAGCAGAGAATGAGAAACTTGGGGACAAAATGGCATTGAGATAATGTAATGCTACATCCCTTCTACCCCATCCCCCCTCTTGATGCGGTGTTTGTGTTGGGTCATGGCACATAGACAAAGGATGTGGAGACACATACCAACAGGGGATGTCTAAGGAGGGGCTGCCTGCTTATCATAATACCTTGGTGTGTTTCAACTGTAGTTGTTTGAATATACAAGTGCCGAGTTTCCATTGGTTCTTCCTTGTCCCCTACCCCCTCTATGACAAGGCTAAGTGGAGTGTCCCTAACTGTGTTTAAAAGGTGTATGTTTTATAGTCAACAGTTTTTTTGCTCTGCAGGTTTAACCCTCAACACCTGTGTGGCTTGCCTCGTGCTTGGGGGGTTAAGGGCTGGTTATGGCGAGTCTGCTGGCTGCGTTTGGAGAACAGGAGAGACAGATCTGGAGGAGGTGCCCAGCCAGGGTATCCGAGATCCGTCACAATCATAATACAGTTTTTGCCATGATTAAAAGGTTCAGTCATGCCAGGCTCTCCACTGAAGACATTTACCCCCACTTGTTTCAGTGACAGGGTACTATAAGGAAAGGAAGTGATGGGCTATATTTTTCATGCAAAGAAAGTTAAACAAGTTAAAAACAGTCAGCTTTTATTGTCTTCCTATCTCTAGGAAAGCCCCACACTTTCAACACTAGTCCAGGTGATACTTATTCTTAGCACTGCACATACGCAGTGCATTTACTTTAGGCTGGGTTCACACCTCCGTACGGAGCGGCTCACAGCAGAAGTCCACTGCATCCCTGTTCACCGTTTCAGGTCCGATTGCAGTCCAAATTTTTGCCTGAATTTAGACCTTACACTGGCAGGAAGACGCACAGGACTCCTGTTCAATTCGATCTGAAGCCGCTCCGGAGATGTGTGAACTGGCTCCATTGAGAACTGGTCACAATCTCCTGACATGAGAATTGGATGTGGGCAAACCCAGCCTTAAAGAAAATATATATATATAAGAAAATACGGGTTTCAAAATCCCTCTTCAGACTTGAAACTGGCACTCTCAAATCTGCATGCTTGTTCCAGGTATAAACAAAATAAGTAGCAATTAAATGAGGAAGATGACAGTCCTAAAACTTGTAAAAACAAGACAGCAATGGCAGCTCCCATATTCTTCCCTAGCAGGTTCTATTTAATATCAAATATAGTACACAATTTCAGCCAACATCTTCACATCTATGTTCGATCTCTAACTGTTTAAAGGGGTTGTAAACGTTTGTTTATTATTTTCTAAATAGGTTCCTTTAAGCTAGTGCATTGTTGGTTCACTTACCTTTTCCTTCGATTTCCCTTCTAAATGTTTTCTTTTCCTTTGTCTGAATTTCTCACTTCCTGTTTCTCCTTAGTAAGCTTGCCCCCATCATCTGAGCCGTTCTGGCTGGGAGTTAGTCAGCCAGAATAGCTTACTGAGGAGGAACAGGAAGTGAGAAATTCAGACAAAGAAAACAAAGAAAAAACAAATTTAGAAGGGAAATCAAAGGAAAAGGTTAGTGAACCAACAATGCACTAGCATAAAGGAACCTATTTAGAAAATAAAAAACGAACCTTTACAACCCCTTTAACCTCCCTGGCGGTATGATTCTTTCAGAAAAAACATGCTGAAAGCGGTACCATTATTTGCAAGGAAATTTGGCGTTTTATATTGTAGGTCTGTAATTTTTAGAAATAACTCACTTAAATCTGACCAAACAAGCTTCTAATAGGCATCCCGGGTATGACATTTTTTTAAAAACAAAATTATAAATTATAATATAATAAATAATTATAAATAATTATAACAAATAATAATATAATTATAATAAAAATTATTCAATAATGTAATCAAATCAAAATCACTGAAATTTGGTCAGTTGCAGAATTGTTGCTGTCATTATTTTTTTTTTTATGACGAATTTCCACACAAATCGCTATCGCACAATTCTGCAAGTGATTATAATTTATTATCGTTGTTTTTTAGCTGATCAAACTATTTTTGACATAAAGGGACACTTTTGGTTGCTATGGACAATCTACAGTTTGCAGGGAGAAAGAAAGGTTTTTATTATATAAAATGACATGCAGGGCACTGGACAGACCACTAGGGACAAGGGGGGTGTGTATTTTTTACATACAGTACTGTAATCTATAAGATTACAGTATACTATATGTAATGTGTTTGTTTACTTTTTTGAATTTAGCGCCGTTCTCCATCCCTGTGTATCGTAACGTTGCAGGGAACGGAGATCGGCGTCACACGGAGGCACTGTGTGAATCGAGCGAGGTCCCGCTCGCTCACACAGTGCGGTGGCATCGCTGGATCCAGGGACAAGGTAAGTAACTTTGCCTGTGGATCTAGCGAGGCAAGCCCGAGTCTGACTCGGGGTTACCGCTCGCAGCAGGAAAATCTAACCCCGAGTCAGACTCGGGAACACCGCCAGGCAGGTTAATGTTTAAAATGCCAATTCTTTTATTGTTGTATACACCACAGCAATATTAATCGAAATTCATATATTTTTCAAACCTTAACCAATAACAGAAATTATATTTATACACACAAGCAAAAGTGGCAATACAGCAAATCGTTGTTGTTTAGCACTAAATAGCCTTTAATTCCCTAAAGAACTGTACATGTTTTATATTCATGTGCCTTTCCAAGAGTCATTTAAACTCTTCATTGTAGTTTTTTCTTTCTTTCTAAATGTTCTTTTAATACGTCCATTAGTCGATACAGGAGGTTCGACTAAAGTCTGCACGTACTTACTCCTCAAGGCAATCCTTCCTAATCTGCTTATATACTTCAGTAACTGAAAGGCACATCTTTTTAAATTCTATTTTGTCTTTTAAAGGAAGTTTAGGAAGAAACAAAGCAACATACTGTAGAACTCTTTCCTTTTTGTATTAAAGCGGGATTCCACCCGCAATTATTATTTTTTTTAAAGTCAGCAGCTACTAACAGTGTAGCTGCTGACATTTACTAAGGACACTTACCTTGTCCTACGTGCCCGCGCTGATGGCCCGCCCCGATGCCGATCCCACGATCGATGCAGGTCCCGCGCCGCCATTCACACTAGGGGAAACAGGCAGTGAAGCCTTACGGCTTCACTGCCCATTTCCTACTACGCCTGTGTGAGTCTCGTGCCGGCTTGTGAATGGGCGGCTGCTCTCTGAGAACACACACAGTTCCCAGAAAGCAGCGCGCCCCATTCACTAGGAGAAGAAGAAGAAAACATTCCGCGGTGCCGAAGAGGCAGATTACGGACTTCCGCATAGCAACAGGTATTTCGGGTGAGTATAATTTTTTTTTTTTTTCACTTTTATTTTATTTTATTTTTTTAATACTTTTTGCCAAATGTTGTTTTCCTGGGTGGAACTCCGCTTTAAGTATGGTTACTAAATCTTTTAAGGAAGCACTTTATTTCTTCTTTTATCAAGTCACTCACACATTTAATGCTTGTCTAGCCCGTTATGTAAGCTGTCATTCTTTAAAACTTCTACAATATGGGAGACAGAGGAAGAAAAAAGAAAATTTCATACACTGGCCAAATCGACCACAAAGGCTGCAATGCCCTTCAAAACACAGCGTATAAAATAAATTCATGCCTTTCTTACTGACACGTTTCTAGATAACAATAAAGCATTCGGTTTTGTGCTAGTCAGTACTAATTCTTCAAAGCTGTATAGGTCATCAAAGCTGTAATGCACTTTTGGATATAAGCCTATCATTTTTGATATTATTCATATAAATCATTTTGCTTTTACGGATATTGGTATTGTGTGCTGTTGGAAACAGAACACTGAACAAATAGATTTTATGCTGAAGAATAGGAAGGTTGAGATGTAACATGAAAAGAAAAAACTTACGGGAAAGAAAAAAAAGACTATGGCTTCAGGTCTTGGAAATTACGTTATAAAAGTACAGGAAAATAACGTTTTTACTTTTGGGGGAAAACACAGATGTAAAGAAACATGGCTAAAAAAGCCTGATGTATACAAGTAATAAAAAAGATTATCTATATATACACAGCATATGCCTAAAATGCTC
>NC_053491.1:84797566-84922566 GCF_905171775.1 Rana temporaria
GGCAAATGTAAATTTGTACTGCAAGTCAATAAAATAATGCAATGTTGCCATTATAAGTCTTGTTTCCTCAAATGTTTATACAAATCTGAGATTCAACAAGTCTAGAAATGTAACAATCGTCACAATGTCCAAGGTCAACTATGTATAGGTAAATGGCTTATGAGGAGGACAAATTCACAGTTGTTTTGCTCACTAAAAATATTTTCTGAAACTAGGCTGTTGGATGCCAATGGTGCACGCTCTGGGAAATACATGTGCCTTTTCAATAAAAACAAATAAACTAGTTGGTTCTTGCTCACATAGGGCTTTTCTGACAAGATAGTGTGCCCAACTCATTCCCCTTGACCCCTCTAACTTTGAAACCTGCAAGAACACCAAACTAATACTAAAACTAATGAAGCCTGATCAGTGCCCATCTGCAGCCTCACCATTGCCCATCATTGCAGCTTGATCAGTGCCCATCTGCAGCCTTGCCCATCATTGCAGCTTGATCAGTGCCAAATCTGAAGCCTTGCCCATCACTGCAGCATGATCAGTGCCAATATGCAGCCTTGACCATCATTTCAGCCTAATCAGTGTGCATCTGCAGCCTTGTTATTGCCGAAATAGACAGAGCTGGATTTCCTGTGTACTTGGCTCACAGCCATGCCAAGCCCTGCCCCCTGTTCCCCCCATTGATGGACATAAAACCGCGTCAATGGCGGGACGTCAATTCTAGGAGGCAGAACTGGGCATGACTGTGAGCCGAGAACACAGGAGATCGCGGCTGTCTATTTTGATTGCGCTCGTACCATTCTTCCCCTCTGAGGCCCTATATTGGTGTACAAAACACACACACACACGATTTTCCCCTGATTTTAAGGGGGGAAAAAGTGCGTGTTATATGCCAATACGGTATATCCGGCATGTTTGAGCATGTGGTAGACAATCGCATCATGCAATTATATTTTTGTCATAACTGTCACCATGATGGGTAATAAACCATGGAAATGGAGCAAGGAAAGATGAAAATGGCTTCATCTACACTAAAAGAAAAAGCATAAACAGCAGAATTAAACATTTCAACCCGCACATTGAAAGTCACGATGTGCAAACAAGGTTGAAATAGCACAGGCTGTGATGAACAGATAGAACTGATCAAGAATGACAGACTTAGGGGCTGTGACACAGTCAGAGAATGATGAAACGGTACATACGAAACACAGCTCTTGAAAGTTTTTATTTTACCTTAAAGTAATACTAAAGTAATTTTCTTTTAAACAACCCAGCTGAGCACCCCTATAGCAAGCCACTTGTTATGGGGATAGGTGTGTGTGCTCGCTCCTGAGCTGTGCCCTGTTTGTTCATTGACAAGCAGAATGGTGCTCAGCCCCGTCGCCCACTACCTTCCCACTGGCTGTGATTGACAACCGTAGGAGCCAATGAGGAGGAAGAGAAGCGGTAGAGCAGCTGCTTTCGTGCACATCGCTGAATCTAAATCGAGTTCAGGTAAGTATGACAGGGAAGCTTTTTTACCTTCAGGCACAGAATGCATAAAAAGGGTAAAAAAAAAAAAAAACGTCAGCCTTTTAGAACCACTTCAATGCAGATAATGCAATACGGTAACAAAAAACCTTATACCTTTACAGCCACTTAAACCTCATGATCACACAAACACTGAAAATGTATGCAGTATATTTTGCTAGAACATTACTGCTTTCAAGTACATGAGAGTAATACAGTGGTTACCATTGCTGGCCATTTGGAAAATGCAATTTGCTTGGACTTCAATATGTCACAGTCACAGACCTGCAACAAGCATGCAAACAAAACTCAGGGGGAAAAAAAAAAGAGGAAATATTAGAGGAACTGAATTTATTCACTCTTAAGAGGAAGGGGGGGATATGATCAACATGCACACATATATATGTGGGTCCATATAGTGAACTTGGTGTTGAGAGGACAGGGGGGCACTCTTTACGTCTAGAGGAAAAGAGATTTCATCTCTAAATACGGAAAGGTTTCTTCAAAGTAAGAGCTGTGAAAATGTGGAACAGACTCCCTCCAGAGGTGGTTCTGGCCAGCTCAGTAGATTACTTTAAGAAAGGCCTGGATTCTTTCCTAAATGTACATGATATAACTGAGTACTAACATCTATAGGTAAAGTTGATCCAGGGAAATGCCTCTCGGGGAATGAGGAAGGAATTTTTTCCCCTGCTGTAGCAAATTGGATTGTGCTCTGCTGGGGTTTTTCACCTTCCTCTGGATCAACTGTGGGTATAGAATTTGGCTATATAGGATTGTATTTTTTTTTATATTTTTTTTTATGGTTGACCTAGATGGACTTGTGTCTTTTTTTTTCAATCTGACTAAGTAACGTACTGAAACCAAGGCATTAACATGACAGCCATTTAATTGGCATTATTAAAAGAAAATGGTAGTATTAAAATTCTTCATAATTTTCATCATGTCAGGTTTTGTTGAAAAGGTAAGTCGATCTTTGTACTCAAGTTTCATGTTACACCCATATTTAGGGTATAATTAGAAACACAGCCACAGTTTGCATCCCCAAACACACACTCACAGAATCCAGGGGTTCTTCTACCCACCTGCTTCTATCCTATATGAATTCAGCCTAGCGGTGTGTGTGTGTGTGAGACTCCACCTACGTAGCCATGTCTTTCGTTCAGAGATTCACCACAGATATGTCACCTCGGTACAGACCGGAGCTGGAGGAATAGTCTGCAAAAGCCAGAGCATTGCATCCACCAATCATGGCTGCAACACATTGCAGGCTCCAATGCAAAACAATGAAATAAAACACACATTTTAGTTTTTTGCAATATGTGTGCATTATTCTTCTGCAAAAAAGATGGTGATCTTTAAGTCTCTATCCTCACACAAAGTCCCATAATTGTAATCCTTTGGCAGCTACTTTCTAGTTGGAGGGAGGCAGGCTGTTGGCTCGGCCAATATAAATAATGAATTTGAGAGTGTTTTTAGGCTTCAAGTCCATGGAGATTTAAAGGTAAGCCTTTGTTCACTTTAACTCCAGAGAGTTCTTCAAAGTATCTGACCAAAGATAAAAGCAGGGGAGCGAAGTTAAAGCAAAAACAGGTTCACTCAGTAGTATGTCCTGGCACTGTTCGGCCTGCTCACTCATTTTGTATCATGTGTTTTTTCTGGATTTTTGGTTGCTATTCTGTTTCAATCATTGAAAATACACATATGATATAATTATAGACCCTTCATTTATTTGTAAGTGGTAAAGCTTAAAAAATCTGCAAGGGATCAAATAATTAATTTTTCCTACTGTATAGCCGCTGGCAATAAATTGCATGCTGATAATCTGACATCTTGGTTGGACACAAATGGATCGATGTTTCCACTTGGGTACCATCAGCCTTCCCTTAAATGGTTCGAATCTCAGCCAGTCCCCTGCTAAACTGGCCGAGATTCGAACCATATATCTTGTTGCTGAAGTGAGGAGTGACAAAGCTGTGGAGTGTCTCTCGGTCCATCACTTTAACAAATTAATGCACAAGTAATCTGTAGTGGGTTAAAACATTCTTACATTAACCGCTTGCTTTTTTTCAAAGTTTTCCCTTTTTTTTGTTCATAGCAGAAAAAATAAAAACCGCAGGGGTGGGTGATCACATGCCACCAAAAGAAAGCTCTATTTGTGGGGAAAAAAAGGACGTAAATTTTGTTTGGGTGCAACGTCGCAAGCCTGCACAATTGTCAGTTCTAGCGACGCAGTGCCAAATGGCAATAAATGGCCCAGTCATTGGGCAGCCAAATCCTCCGCGGCTGAAGTGGTCTAGAAGACCCGGCGCATCACAGATCGCGGTAAATTTCCGCTGATAGCGGCCGTTTACCACGTGATCGTTCCGTCAAATGACAGAGCGATCACTTGTAAACAAACCGGCGTCATGTAATGACGCCGGTTCCTCCCTCTCCTCTCTGTACCAATCGGTACAGTGTGAGAGGAGGGGGGGGGAGCAGGTGTCAGCAGCAGCACTGTGGGCTGGATCTTCGACTATTGCAGTCACAGATCCAGCCATCCCTCCCTGCGCAATACTCTGCAATAACACCCCATACTGTCTGCAATACCCCCCCCCACACTCTGCAATACCCCCCCACACCCACACTCCACAATACCCCCCCCCCACACTCCACAATACCCCCCCCCCCCACACTCCACAATACCCCCCCATACTCCACAATACCCCAATACCTTGCAATACGTCGCCTATGGGGATTTTTTTCAAGCAATAAATTTTATTAGAGTATCAGAGAGAGCAGCAAGGTATACATACTTTTGTGTACAGCAGAAAATATCAAAGTCACAAATATACGCAATTGAACATATCATTACAAGAAGATTAATCTTCAACAGGTTATTGTATCGTAATACTATCCAAGCAGTTTGTCCAATCAATCTCAACATAACCCATTGGGTGATAACAGTCTTAGACATGTGCGTTAAAAGAAACATAAACGAGACAATAGTGGGCCTCCTCACCCCGCCCGCGCCCCTGACGGGAACTCTCTGCGCTTGGCGGTATGCGGGCCCACCGAACTGATGCTACATACATGTCATACACGCTCACAGATATCAACTTTTGGTATTTAAAGTGACAAGAGATTAGATGGTATGTAGGAATGTGAAACAAAGACTAGTGAAGATAAAAGGAAAAGGAAAGGGAAAGTAAAGGCATGAATTAGAAAAGAGCAGAGACTGGATGTATTGCTCCAATGCATGCAAGATAACATACTTTCTAACTGATAAGATCGCATATAAGTAGGTTTTAGTCTAGAACCTAGCTTCATTCAGTTTATACCAATCTGTCCAAGGTGCCCAGATCCGGGCTCTGTTCTCAGGTCTGTGTTGGGTTGCTCCGAACATTATTTCATAGTTAATGTGAAGATTAGTAGATCTAACCACCTCTCTCAGGGTGGGGGCCTCTATGGACCTCCATTTCCTTACTAGTTCTAACCTCGCGCTTAAAAGGATATGCGTGACTATCAATCTGTAGGGTGGGGGGAATAATTCTACTCCCAGTGATAGGATAGCCATATCTATTCTTAGAGGACAATTGTAGCCAGTGGTTGAACGTATAAGGTCAAACACTTCGCTCCAAAATTTCTGTATCCTAGGGCAGATCCCCAGTATATGCAACAACGAGCCCCTGTGTCCGCATAGTCGCCAACACAGGGGGGAGGTTTGTGTCTGAAAATTTGCTAGCCGTGTGGGGGTCAGGTACCATCGTAATAAGATCTTCTGGTGTAATTCCCAAAGATTGGCGCATTTAGTGGCTTTGTACACTGATGTGATGGCTAGCTTCCACTGGGATATATCGTATTGATTATTAAGGTCCCACTCCCAAGATCTCATAGATGGTGTTTTAATCAGTAGATTTTTCTGACCTAGCTGGCCATAAAACAGGGATATGCCTCTAATGGAGGTAACCGGTTTAGTCAGATATAAGAATACCCTCCAAGGGATCTCGACCGATAATTTCGGTGTTGCTTCTAGAAGATGTGCTATTTGAATGGTTGCATATTGATCCCTGGCAGATAAACCATATTCGATTTGGAGAGACCTAAAAGACTTAGTCGCAGGACCCACCTGGAGGTCCGCGACAGTCTTGATATCCTTATCTTCCCATGTTTTAACATTGAGGTCAGGGATTAGTAGCTGTAGGCCCGCTATAGGGAATGGGATAGTTTGAGGGTTGGAGTCAACCATTGGTTCGTTCAGAAATTTACCCCAGGCTTTGAGAGTTGCTTGCATAGTAGGGGAAATACCTATAGGTAGTCTATTCATGTGAGTGCTAGCTAGCAGAAAATTGGATAGGTTATAGTTGGGACATTGGGAAGCCTCCAGTGAGAGCCACCTCGCTGTGTGATCCCTCTGGAACCAACCTCTCGCTTGCGCTAGGATTGCTGCCAAGTAATAGTCCCTGACAATCACATGGCCCACTCCTCCTGCAGCTTTGGATTTGACCAATTTATGGAAGGCACATCTGGCCCTCCGTCCCTGCCATAGAAAGTTGTTTATTTGAGATTGAACTATGGAAAAAAATTTATCCGGGACTAAGATAGGGAGGTTCCTAAACAGATAAATAAGTTGTGGCAGCAGTATCATCTTAAAAGCCGCAAGACGGCCCGCCCATGAGGATTCCGTCCAAGACAGCTCTTTAAGTTTAGAGGGGAGGGAGAGCAGAAATGAATTATAATTGGCCTCGACTAGGTGGTCTGTGTTGTCGGTCAGTATAATACCTAAATACTTGATGCCAGCGGTGCTCCAGGTGTATGGGCACTTAGTTTTAATCCCAACGCATATACTTTCCTTTAGTCCTAGGCCTAGGATATACGACTTACTTTCATTAATTTTATAGTATGAGATCTTATTAAATGAACTTAGAATTTCCTGTGTCGCTGTAAGTGATGTGTCTATATTTGATAAAATCATGATGATGTCATCAGCGAAAAGGCTGATAGTGTGCTCCTCTTTACCAACCTTTAGTCCAGTTATTTTGGGATGGGTCCTTATTGAAATAGCTAGGGGTTCCATTAATAGGTTAAAAATTAACGGGGATAAGGGGCACCCTTGTCTCGTACCATTAGTTATAGTGAATGGGGCCGACAGAACACCGGACATATACACCTTGGCTGATGGTTTGGAGTATAGAGCTTGGATTGCTGTAAGAATATCCCCCCTAAATCCAAATGATTCCAAGGTCTTGGATAGGTACAGCCAGTGTACCCTGTCAAAGGCCTTCTCCGCATCCAAAGATAGGAGCAGAGAAGGCCTTTGTTGCACCCCTGCCAAATGAATGATATTTATCATGCGTCGCGTGGCATCTGAGGTTTGTCTGTTTTTAGTGAAACCTGATTGGTCTGGGTGAATCAAAGTGGGCATAATATCCACCAACCTTGTAGCGATTAGTTTGGCGTATACTTTGAGGTCTATGTTGAGTAATGAGATTGGTCTAAAATTTGCTGGGGATGTGGGTTCTTTACCCGGTTTGGGGAGTGCCACTATGAGGGCTTCTAACATTTCTGGTGGAAATGAAGCAGAGGTGGCCGCTAACTGGAACATCTGTAATAAACAGGGCATTAGTAGAGATTTAAATTCTTTATAATATTCGCTACTAAAGCCGTCAGGGCCTGGTGATTTGTTAAGGGGAAGGGAGTCTATGACTTTAGAAATTTCGCTATCGGTGAAAGGAAGGTTGAGGTAGTTAAGTTGGTCAGTTGACAGCTTGGGGATGTCTATTCTCTCTAGGAATTGGGAGATAAGCTCAGGGGTTGGTTGGAAAGTGGACGGGTCATCTTTGAGGTTGTATAGTTTGCCGTAGAAGCAGCTAAAGGCATCTGCAATTTGTTGGGGGTGGGACAATTTCTGGGCAGTGACAGGGTGTGTCACAAAAGGGATTTTTAGTTTGTATCTATGTCCCTTAAGGGCCTTTGCCAGTAATTTACCTGCCTTGTTGCCTGATGCGTAATAGGTCATTTTTAATCGTTTAGAGGCTCGCTCGAAGTTTTCTAAAAGGTGTAGTCTTAGGTTAAATCTAAGTTTGGTAAGTTGTTCAGACACTGTGACGTTAGGGTTGAGTTTGTTCTTGTTGTCTAGATCAGTGATTTGTCTCATGATCTCAGTGAAATGTTTCTGCCTCTGTTTTTTGTACCTTGCCCCTGCCTGGATGAAAATGCCGCGGATGAAAGCCTTATGGGCATTCCATAGTGTGAAGGGGCTTTGCACTGAACCTAAATTGTTTCTAAAGAATTCGGAAATGTGGGTCTGGATTTTGTCTTTGAGTTCTATATCCTGTAGGAGAAAAGTGTTAAGTCTCCAAACTGGAGTCTGTTTGCAAGATGCAAAATCAGCCACAGACATTACCACAGAAGCATGATCACTCCATGAAATATTATTAATTGTCACAGACTTAACTTGAAACAATACTCTTTGTTCTACCAAAAAAAGATCTATCCTCGTATAAACACAGTGAGGTATGGAAAAAAAAGTAAAATCTATTTCGTTGTCGTGGAGACAGCGCCAGGCATCATAGAGATTGTTCTTTGTAATCGATGGCGCCAGCTCCGGGAGATGGCGCGTAGAGGTGGTGGTAGAGTCTATAGCTGGGTCAGGGGTCACGTTAAAGTCACCACAAATAATAAGTAGACCTTGTTGGACTTGTTGGATTTTCTTCATTAATTTGTTGAAAAAGTGCACCTGATGCTTGTTAGGGGAGTATACGTTGACGATTGTGTAAGTGGTGTTGTTCAGGTCACATGTCAAGATTAGAAATCTTCCTAAGGGGTCTTTGATGACTGCGTGCAGTTGGAATGCCACAGTATCTCTGATGGCAGTCAGGACTCCTTTGGTTTTTGAGTCCGCGTTAGCTGTGAATACATGCGGAAAACTACCATGTGAGCATTTAGGCGGGGCCTTTGCACAAAAGTGTGTTTCCTGGGCGCACACTATATCACAGTGGTGGGTAAGTGCCTCTTTCCATAAAGATTTACGCTTGACCGGGTGATTAAGCCCTTTAGTGTTCATAGACAAAATATTAAGCGGCATGGTGTGGGGGGATTATGAATGTTAATGGGTGGCAGAAGGTATTTCTAGGCAGTTCCAAGGGGTCTATTTCCACTATCTTTGGATGAGTAAAATGATCATATGACAACAGATCGATAGTGTAGATGCAGTACTCACATGGCCATTTGTATGCGATCACTCGGTGTTTTGATAGGAGCGAAGGCTGTATTGTGCGATCCATGGTGTTGAGAACAGTTGAAGAGGTGGACGACATCCAGTGTAAAGAAAAGATGGAGAGCTGGCTAGTGAACCAAAAAAGGATAGAGAAAAAAAAA
Source organism: Rana temporaria (assembly GCF_905171775.1). Lineage (NCBI taxonomy): Eukaryota > Metazoa > Chordata > Amphibia > Anura > Ranidae > Rana > Rana temporaria. Next base: position 84,806,429 of record NC_053491.1, read on the forward strand.
GAAAAAGTAACAAAACAAAGCATGTTTAAACACAGCAATGCCACTGCGGGTCAGCAGTAGCAAGGAGACGGTGAGATCCTTCAGCAGCAACGTGCTGCAGATTGCAACTTGCAACGGGGGGGTAAAGTTAGAACGGACTTAGTCGGTTCCAGGTTCAGGGAACTAGGTGTGAATACAGCCCATGGCCCACTTCAGGTGTGTGATTTGGCATTCCTGGCTGTGACCTGCTTCCATTCGGGTTCTACCCTGCGAGGAGTGCGGTCTATTGAAAGAGCTTCAGTGCTATCGGGCAGGATACCCCATTCCTTGAGAAGGTCTAGGCCCTTTTCTAATGAGGTGATTGTAAAGGTGCGATTATCTTTGGTGACTGATATTTTAGTTGGATATCCCCAGCGGTAGATGATCCTATGATTACGCAGCACCTTGGTCACTGTGTTCAGATTTCGCCGTTTTAGCAAAGTGTATTGGGACAAGTCTGCATAGAATTGTAAATCTTGGTATTGTTGGGGGATGGCTTCATGCTTCCGCATCAAGATCATAAGTTGTTCTTTAACATGAAAGAAATGCAGCCTTAGTAGAACATCCCTAGGGACCTGATCAGGGAGATGGGATGGCTTAGGCAAGCGGTGTATTCGGTCGATCGTGACGTCTAGATCGGCCAGATCTGGGATGAGGGCCTTAAACATGGTGGCGACATATTGGTTCAGGTCAGGTGGAAGCACAGATTCTGGGATCCCTCTTATTTTTAGATTGTTCCTCCTCGACCTGTCTTCCAAATCTGCTATTTTTGCTTTAACCCATTCAGAATCGCCTTCCCTTTCCTCGTTTGCATCTACCAAATCGTTTATGGTTGTGGCGTACTCCTCCATTTTAGTCTCTATATGATCCACTCTTCCGCCCACATCTTGAATATCTTTACTGAGGCGATGCATACATGTTGCCATGTCTGACTGCAAAGTGCTCCTTAATGAGATCAACATGTCTTTAAGGACAGTGTCAACTACTGGTTGATTCTGTGTGGGGTAAGATATTATAGAGTCGGGTAGATCCCGCGTGTCATCCCCCGAGTCTGAGGCCTGGCTCCCATCCAGGCTTGTGGCCAGGTCGGATCTCCCACCATCTAACCTGGGTTTGGATTTAGCTGGGCTGCGGGTGGATGGAGTCGAGGGAGCAGATGACATGATGTCAGGGGATGACAAGATTTTTGCCCGCGTACCTGCATTAGCTGGTGTCCTCAGCGAGGAGCGTTGTGAAGGCGAGCAGGCCTCGGCGCCATCTTGTTTCTCGGCTCTCCCGTGTGGGGCGAAAAAGTCTGTGAGCCGGTGAGGTTTCCTGTCCTGGTGACGCTTCCCGGTCATGTCAGCGGTCACTCGGGCAGTTCCCGTGGGTTTCGTGGGTGAAATCGGGCTGAACTGAGGTTGCTAGGTGCCGCTACAGTTCCCTTCGCTCCGGAGCTCCGGTCTTATGCGTCCATCCGGCTCGCGCTCCAAGCCACGCCCCCGCCTATGGGGATTTTTAAGTAGCAAAGTTTGGTGCAATTCCACGAGTGTGTGCAATTTTGAAGGGTGACATGTTAGGTATCTATTTACTCGGCGTAACTTCATCTTTCATATTATGCAAAAACATTGGGCTAACTTTACTGTTTTGTTTTTTTTTTAAGCACAAAATAGTTTTTTTTTTTAAAACACGTGTCCAAAAAATTGCTGCGAAAATACCGTGCAAGATAAAAAGTTGCAACAACCGCCACTGTATTCTCTAGGGTCTTTGAAAAAAAAAAAAGCATATATAATGTTTGGGGTTCTATGTAATTTTTTAGCAAATAAATGATGATTTTTACATGTAGGAGAGAAATGTCAGAATTGGCCTGGGTGCTCCAGAACGCCTGATGGTGCTCCCTGCATGTTGGGCCTCTCTATGTGGCCACGCTGTGTAAAAGTCTCACATGTGTGGTATCGCCATACTCAGGAGGAATAGCAGAATGTGTTCTGGGGTGTAATTTGTAGTATGCATATGCTGTGTGTGAGAAATAACCCACTAATATGACAGAAACTAGAATTTTTTTTTTTTTTTTTTACAGAATTTTCAGTGTTTTTTCTTTTATAGCGCAAAAAATAAAAACCGCAGAGGTGATCAAATACCACCAAAAGAAAGCTCTATTTGTGTGAAAAAAAGGACAAAAATTTCAGACGGGTACAATGTTGTATGGAGAATAGGGGGGTAGTGCTGCGCTGTGAGTGGGGAGTGGGATAATGTGCAAAGGAAATATGGCAGATCCTAATATATGGAAAGATAAGGTCTGACTAATAATCACAATCACAGTAAAAATTATAATATGCCATAACAAGTGAATAACATCAAAGTAAACGTGCTACAGTGCAGCCAAGGCTAGCTGCCAAATAATGAAGTAGTACAAAGTGACAGTGCAAGTGTCATAAAGTGCAATATAATGGTACCAAATGTACTGATACACAATAGGGTGTACAGCGTGCAAACTACAACACACAGTGGTGACTGCAATAACACTAAATTAAATGTCCATACAGCAGGTAGCTGTAACCATAACAGCAGGAGAAAATAGAGTAAGTGAGGATGTCCCCTTACCTTACTGCTGTAAGGTAACAGCGTAAAAACCCAGGTACACTTTTCTGGTCAAATCCAAATACGGTATCATCCGAAAGGGCTGTAATCGGAAAAATAGATCCCTCTCGGTAGTCACGTCCAAGGTAAGGGGACATCCTCACTTACTCTGAAGTAAACACCGGGAATTAACCCTGTTTCACGTCACTTTGGCATTTACACCAGCATTTTTATTTTGGATTTTCTCCTGCTGTTATGGTTACAGCTATCTGCTGTATGGACATTTAATTTAGTGTTATTGCAGTCACCGCTGTGTGTTGTAGTTTGCACGCTGTACACCCTATTGTGTATCAGTACATTTGGTACCATTATATTGCACTTTATGACACTTGCACTGTCACTTTGTACTACTTCATTATTTGGCAGCTAGCCTTGGCTGCACTGTAGCACGTTTACTTTGATGTTATTCACTTGTTATGGCATATTATTATCATTTTTACAGTGATTGTGATTATTAGTCAGACCTTATCTTTCCATATATTAGGATCTGCCATATTTCCTTTGCACATTATCCCACTCCCCACTCACAGCGCAGCACTACCCCCCTATTCTCTATTTGCTCCTGGTTTGATACACCATACAGTGCAGCAGCTGTACCCCTCCTTTTCCCCATTCCCCCACTCTTGTGGTAAGCGCGGTAATACTCACTCCATTACAATGTTGTATGACTGAGTAATTGTCATTCAAATTGTGAGAGCACGGAAAGCTGAAAATTGATCTGGTTAGGAAGGGGGTTTAAGTGCCCAGTGGTCAAGAGGTTAAAAAGAATGTTACACGATAATCTATTATATATTCAGGATAGGAAGTGGCATTACAAGCCAGTATAGTTTCTTTATGACTTTATATACCAACCTTTCCTGCATTTTTTTTTCTAAAACTGGCTAATGTCCAGAAAGAAACACCCTGCTATGTTAGACTGATCATGTTCCAAGTTTGCATTTGTATAAGTGGAATGCAACATTATTATTATTTTAAATCACACAACTATACGTAGTCTGTGATAGGATACATTGCAAAGCTAAATAGAACTAAATATTTAATGACCAATTTACTAATAAAACACGTGTTGTAATTAAACATTGCTGCCAAACAACATATCCAATAGTGCTGCAATTGAGAGGAATGATTGACAGCTTCAAAGGAGTTGCAATGGCTAACTAAACATTAATCGCTTGGGGTATGTTGGCGCCAAGCATAACACTCACCTCTATATGAATTATTTACACATATCAACTGAACCTTTTACTAGACAATCTACTTAGAGTGGGGAAGAACAGGTTAAGACATTAATATTATACAGGACTTCTATAGCGCCAACATTTTGCCAAGCTTTTTACAATATCATATAATTTTGTTTCTCAGCACAGAATTGGGACTTACTAAAATGTATTTCTGCAAGCTAGAGAAGAAAAATGAGGGTTTGTACATGAAAACTAAACAGCGAGTCACTGATATCTTCTATATATTTTTTTTATTTTTATCAAATAAATAGCTTTTGGAGTAAAAAAAACAAATAAAAAAAAAATCTATCTAAAGGATAGTTTTCTATTTAAGATATCGTATTTATCAGCGTATACCGCGCACTTTTTTCTCCTTAAAATAAGGGGGAAATCGTGGGTGCGCGATATACGCCGATACCCGCGCTGTGTTTGAACGCCGCCGCCGACATATACCGAGCGTTGTACACTCGGCCAGGCTCGGCTCCGCTCGCGGTCACGCCCTGTGCCACCTCCTAGCCTTTATGCGAGAGGAGCCGAGCCTGGCCGAGCGTACTGTGCTCGGTATATGTCGGTGGCGGCGTTCAAACACAGCGCAGGGATCGGCTCAAAAAATGCGCGGGAGAAGCGGGGAGGACACCACCGAGGCCGCAGATGGACGCCAGACCGGACAAGGCCGCCGATGGACGCCGGGCAAGACACGAGGGGCATTCAAACTAAGAATTTTCTTTTTTTTCCTGAAATTTCCCTTCTAGGTTGGGGGTGCGCGCTATATGCCAGGGCGCGCTATATGAAGATAAATACGGTACATTAATAGTTTAGTTTATTCAGCATGAAATGGGGCATGAGGCTGTATATTCTGCAATATTTACATTCAATGAATCCAAGCTGAGCTAACATGCACTGGCAATTTTATTTTTTTAATAAAAAAAATATTTGTGTAATTAACCTATAATCTGTTCTGATATCACCGTTTTACTAACCTGACAGCTTATTATTCTAAATAGGAAACAGTCATTTTGTTTGCATATATTAAAGATTCTAACTACCAGCAAGTGTTACATAGTAAGGTTGAAAGGTTGCACTTATGTCCATATTACATTGTATAACCCTGTATGCTGTTTTTTTTTTTTTTAAACTATCTATGCTCCCTGCTGAAACCACCGTTAGTGGAAGAGAATGCCACATTCTTACTATAAAGAACCCTCTACGCAGTTTTCAGTTAAATTGCATTTCCTCTAATTTTAGTGGATGGCCGCGGGTCTCTTTAAATTCCCTTTCGCCAAAAGGTTTTAGCTCTATTGTGGGGTCACCAGTTCGGTATTTGTATATCAAAATCATATTCCCTCTCAAGCATCTCTTCTCTAGAGAGAATAAGTTCAGTGCTTGCAACCTTTCCTCATAACCAATGTCCTCCAGTCCCTTTATTGGCTTAGTTGTCCTTCTCTGTACTCTCTCCACTTCCAATACATCCTTCCTGAGGACTGGTGCCCAGAACTGGACAGCATACTACAGGTGCGGCTGGACCAGAGTTTTGTAGAGTGGGAGAATTATCGTTTTACCTCTGGGAGTCAATTCCCTTTTTAATGCATGCCAATATTCTATTGGCTTTGCTGGCAGCAGCTTGGCATTGAATGCCGTTGCGGAGTCTGTCATCTTCTAGGACCCCCAGGTCCTTTTCCATCCTAGATTGCATTCATAGTTTTGCCACCTAAATGCATTATTTTACATTTTCCTACATTAAACCTCATTTGCCATGTAGCTGCCCACCACATAAATTTGTTCAGAAAATGCTTACATATAAAGAGCACCTGTTATTTCAGATCGATTATGGCAGCACCTGTTAGCAGGCATCCAAATTACATGCTGCTGCCACATCCCTCACCTTGTTGTGTCACTGCCGCATCACCAGCCATCCCATTAAAGTGAATGGGACCGTCAGTGAGTCAACAGCGAGTCAGTGGAAGAGCCGATGTGGGAAAGATATGACCGTTGCTCTTTAAAAAAAAAATATTAAAAAAAAAAAGCCTTTTTACTAGTGATTTAAACCGTGATTTAAATCAAATTCACCCTGCATAGTTGCCAGAAAAGAATGTCAAATTTAGATTTGTCTGACCACAGAACAGTTTTACACTTTGCAATAGACCATTTTAAATAAGCTTTGGTCCAGAGAAGACTGCTGCATTTCTGAATCATGTTCAGATACACTATATTGTCAAAAGTATTGGGGCACCTGCCTTTACTTGCACATGAACCTTAAAAGGCATCCCAGTCCATATGGTTCAATATTGAGTTGGCCCACCCTTTGCAGCTACAACAGCTTTCACTCTTCTGGGAAGGCTGTCCATAAGGGAATGTTTGACCATTCTTCCAGAAGTGCATTTGTGAGGTTAGACACTGATGTTAGATGGGAAGGCCTGGCTCGCAGTCTCGGCTCTAATTCATTCCAAAGGTGTTCTATCAGATGGTCGAGGGACTCTGCAGGCCAGTAAAGTTCCTCCACCTCAAACTCACTCATCTAGGTCTTTATGGACCTTGCTTTGTGCACTGGTGCGCAGTCATGAGGGAACAAAAAGAGGCCATCCCCAAACTGTGCCCACAAAGTTGGGAGCATGAAAGTGTCCAAAATGTCTTGGTAATTTTAGCGGCGGTTTACAGTCTTTTCTTCAATGCTTTTTGGCCGCTAGCAGACCTCTGCTATTGGCCGAAAAAGGGTTAGCAGTTTGGCGGCACTGCCCATTGATTTCAATAGGCAGGGGTGCTTTAGGAGCGGTGTATACACCTCTCCTACAGCGCTGCAAAGACGTGGTTTGCAGGACTTTTTTTTACCATCCTGCCAGTGCACCGCTCAAATGCCTGTAAATCGTCTCAGTGTGAAAGCGGCATGAGAAACATGAGGTCTTGTATATTTTACAATTAGAGATTCTCCATCAGGTTTCTTCTTTGGGAAGTCAAAGCAATATACAACTGCTACATTTCACCCATCACTTGGCTCACATCATATATTGGTGTCAATCATATTAAGCAAACAGTCAGGTCTATTGGACTACTGAAATCAAATGAAGAGTATCCTATAATGCATTCCTATACAAAGATGAAACTAGCAGTTAGCTGATTCTATAATTCTGCTTGATTTTCACCAGGGATATCCTTCCTGTACGTCTCCTTCATAGTTAATCTGCACTAACATTTTCAAGTTCACTGCCCTTGTCGGCTATTAAACCATTTGTTCTTTTTGTTCCTTATGTAGAACAGAAGCTAGGGGTCCACAGAGCATAGAATTTCAAAGAAAATGGAACCTGCAGCCTCTTTACATTTTATTTAAGTGTTTTTAACTACTCTCAAAGGATTCTGGAACAGATGATTGCAAGCTCAGAAGAACCCTAATCAGGGGCCAAATTTACCTTTGCCTGCAAAGAAGTAGCCATTCCGGGATGTTTTAATCAACAAGAACTGCAAATGATACCTTTCTTTCCCTGTGAGCCTTGGCCTGGAGTTTCAATTACATAAAACCTTCTGTGTATCTGTAGCATTTCTACATTCGTAAAGACAAGGGCTCCACATTAAACACATCGCTGTAAAGTGAATGTGACAAGCCCCTATACGTCCTTCCATCTCCCCCTCTCAGTTGTTGGCTTCTGCTGTGGCTTGATGGCTTTTGCAGAGCTGAGAAAGAATTCTATGGCATTAACTACATGATCCATCACTTAATAACACAGCAGCAGCAGCTGTCAGCCGGCATTTGTTAATCTTTCTTTTCCCACACCGCTGTTTCATCAATAATACTGGGTAGTCCGGGTCACGTTCAGAAGAAGGTATTAGGAGGATGATCGCATACAGGAAGTGTGATAAAAGGTTAATTCTGTCTGTCTTCATCCCATCATACCAATGATTTCAGAACATGTTGTATAAGAGAAACACAATTCTACTGAATATAATATATACTGTATAGTGTTAACACACACATATGCATGATAACTAGACCCCCATTTCCTGGTAGTAGTAGAACAGCTAATATGCAGATCTGCAGCTCTTCAGTATATCATAAAGAGCTCACACAGGAAAAAGTTCTCATTACATTCATAAGGCTGAGCTTAAACCTGTAACAGACACGTCTGCATATATGTGCTTAGTGGGCTTCTTGTAATAAATGAGGATCAAGCATGGTACTTAGCTGAAGAATAATTGTTCTATTCATAGACCCTCATCTACAAACTTTTTTGATTTTATACATAGAGCATTGCATATTTAGTGTGAAGAAATGTTAGACAAAAAGTCAGACTTTAACCACTTAAGCCCCAGACCATATTGCTGGTCAATGACCGGGCCACTTTTTGCGATTCGGCACTGCATCGCTTTAACTGACAATTGCGCTGTCATGCGACATGGCTCATAAACAAAATTGGCGTCCTTTTTTTTCCACAAATGGAGCTTTCTTTTGGTGGTATTTGATCACCTCCGCGGTTTTTAGTTTTTGCGCTATAAACAAAAATAGAGCGACAATTTTGAAAAAAAATAATATGTTTTACTTTTTTGCTATAAAAAAAATATCCCACAAAAATATATAAAAAAACAATTTTTTTTCCTCAGTTTAGGCCGATACGTATTCTTCTACATATTTTTCATAAAAAAAGAAAAAAAAAATCGCAATAAGCGTTTATTGATTGGTTTGCGCAAGTTATAGCGTTTACAAAATAGGGGATAGTTTTATGGCATTTTTATTAATATTTTTTTTTTTTACTAGTAATGGCGGCGATCAGCGATTTTTATCGCTACTGCGACATTATGGTGGACACTTCAGACACTTTTGACAAATTTTTGGGACCATTGGCATTTTTATAGCGATCAGTGCTATAAAAATGCATTGATTACTATAAAAATGCCACTGGCAGGGAAGGGGTTAACACTAGGGGGCGAGGAAGGGGTTAATTATGTTCCCTGGGTGTGTTCTTACTGAAGGGGGGGGGGTGGGACTGACATGGGGAAATGACTGATTGCTGTTCATACATTGTTACACACACAGCTCCGGTTTCTCGCTCTGTAACGAGCGATTGCGGGTGCCCGGCGGTGATCGAGACCGGCGCGCGCGCCCCTATTGGCTGAACGGCGAGATGACGTATATCTACGTGATCTCGCCCCCAGCAGAGCCGACCTGCCGCCGTAAAACTGTGGCGGCTGGTCGGCAAGCAGCTAAAGCACAACTAAACCCACCAATTTTACAGTTTCACAAACAGTTAAGTTTAAGGCTCCATTCACACAGGCGGACTCCATTCCTACGAAGTACGCATGCTCCCGCCAGCTCAGCGGGAGATCAGTCCGCAGATCTCCACTGAGCCGACGGATGACAAGCTCCTCTCTGCTCACTGAGCGGGGAGGGGCTTGTCAGGCACCGCTGTCTCCTATGGAGCGATCTGATGAAAACGGACAGCATGTCCGTTTTCATCAGATCTTACCCGATCCGATCGGCATGGACAGATGGGGACGTGCCCCCCATACGTCTGTTTTTAGTGGATCGGGTCGGATGTCAGCGGACATGTCTCCGCTGACATTCGACGCTACATAGGGATGCATGGATCGGCCGTTCAGGTCCGCCGTCAAAACTGACAGGCAGACCCGAACGGTCCATCCGTTTGAATGAGGCCTAAGGCATGCCTCAAAGCTCTCAAGCCAACTTGTGTGTCTGGTGTCATAGCGGACCATATGCACAACATCATCATAAATGTAGATCAAACAAAGGCTTAAATGATGGCTTCCTTTGCTTTAAAGCAATGTTTCTCAATGTCAGTCCTCTCGTAATTACCACAGCCATTTCATCTGAGTGAAAAAAATCCTGAAAACATGACCTGTTGGGGGTACTTGAGAACTGGAGTTGAGAAACATTGTTGTAAAGCAGGGGTGTCGAACTCAATTTCATTGTGGGCCGCATCAGCGTTACGATTGCCCTCAAAAGGGCCGGTTGTATCTATAAAATTAGTAGTCCAGCGCATCCCCTCCCCTTTACATTAGATGTCAAGAGCCACCCCACCACCAGAAGTTGAGTCCCCACTCTCCCTTACATCACAGTGTACCCCCCATTCCTTATACTGCTGCTGCGTAGAAGCTGGATGCATTGCTTGAAAGCAGAAAGTAAAGGTCTGGATTAGGACCAGAGAAGGGCTGGAGGAGAGGTGCGTGTGCCACATGAAATGGTCTTGTTTAACACATGTACTGTAAAGGATGAGAGGGCTTAGATACTTAGAAGGAAATAATCACCATATAACTAAAGTGGAAGGCCAGATTTATTTTATAAAGATATGCTGACCTACACTTTAGAAATAGTTGAATGGGGTTAAATGGCAGTACCATTTAACCCCCTTTCTATGAGCCGAAGTTGGGGGTGCGCCATTATGCAGCTTGGGCCCACAGTATTCCTGGACTGTAAGATGCTCACATACTGACACTCACTGCGGTCAAGAAGAGAAAAGACCTGTGACATCACCACACTGGTCTGAAGGCTGCAGGGAAAAGCCAAGTATATTATGTTTTAAGAAAATAGGTGGACTTTAGCAAACAAGGCTTAAGGGGGTGAGGGGCATTTTAAATTACAGTTATGACTGTTCTGTAATAGGCACCACTTTAGAATCAATATCCTGAAAATTCTGACTATTCACCAGTTTAATAAGGCTCACAACAGGGTCCGGTACGTCGCTATTCATCGATTACAATGCGAATCAGGGCATAAGTTTTGCCTGAATTTGCACCTGAATTGGAACCAAAGATGCACAGAACGCTTTCTAAATGTGGACCGCGGCTGCCCCGGAGTTGTGTGAAATGGCTGCATTGAGAATCACTCACTCTCTCCTGTCATGCAAATTGCATGTGAGGAAAACTGCATCCAATTCGCATATGTGTGAACCCAGCCTCAGTGTTTAGTACCCTGCAGTAGCCAAATAGTGCGCATTATACTAGCCACTGTACAGAAAGGAAGGGGGAATATAATGAACTGTTACCAAGCTCAGTATGACCAGACCTGAAGCTGAGAGATAAACCAACTCCATACTAATACTGTACATTGTATTGTAAATATTATTCTGTGTATGATTGAAAATATCATCTATCCTGTTGCACTTGTATGGTACATTGCATTATAAATACTGTTTAGTCAGTGTGTAATTTGTATATATCATGTAACCCTGTCAATACATGTATATTGCAGTTTGAACTAACTCTTTTGTCCAAGAAGCCTATCAGATCTAGTTGTGTATATTTAAATATTTTTATAGTGATTGGAGTATATTGACATATACACTTACCTTAATTAACACCTTGAAAGTGATAAATGACTTAGAAGAAAATAAATTGAGCAAACACTCTATATAGAACAAAGGGTATCATTTAAGACATTAAAAAGTAAAAGGAAAAATAGCTATGACTGCCAAGACCATTTTCATTGTTTTATTGTGATCTGTTAACAGAAGCATCGGGGAATATTTGGGGGTAGATTGCTTCTGGACTGAAAAGATATCCCTGGATTCCCAAAAGGAAATGACAGGTTTATCTCATTTTGCGAATTGTATTCTCAGTGAATGGCATTTCCTTTCACTTCCTATTCTGGTTACCACACGGGATCAAAAAGTGAAAATAGGAGCAATAGGAACACTAAATGCAAAATCCTGAGATTTGTAGTGGAATTTGGTGACATTATTGTACTGTTCGCTGTTCTTGTTGGAGGCTCCAACATAAGAAGGTAAAACTATCTCTACCAAGATGGCCTACTCCACACTGAGACAGTGCAGAATAGAACTACAGAAAGGAGCTCCAGACCAAAATAATTGTAATTGTTTGTAAAAAAAAAAAAAAGCAAAACAAAAAAGTTATATAAAAACGGCCAATGATTTTCAGGGCAACGTTACTCCTCCTGTATCAGGGCTCAACACATGATACAACTTGGATGGAGGCATAAGTAAACAGTGACTTCACCGATCTATATTAGAACAAATATCAATCTCTCCCCATGAAGTAACTTGACAGCAGTTGCTGAGCAGCAATGGAGCCTGCAGAACAGTGGGGAACAGGACCTACCATATATACTTGAGTATAAGCTGACCCAAGTATAAGCGGAGGTACCTAATTTTACCACAAAAAACTGGGAAAACTTATCGACTCGAGTATTAGCCTAGGGTGAGAATGCAGCAGCTACTGTAAGCGGAAAAGAGGGTCAACAATGCCCATTTGCATGCCTCACTGTGCCCAACCTCACTGTGCCCATTGCAGCCTCCCTGTGCCCGAGTTAGTGTACCTGAAATTGACAGGCGTCCATTCATCGTTTAAAAGTCGCGGTCTCTTCCTCACGGAAGGGACCAGGGGGAAGTCGCAACTTTTAAACAATGGACGCTCGCAGCCCCTCAGGTACACTGACTCGAGTATAAGTGTTTTTAATATGTGGCTTATACTCGAGTATATACAGTAATTTTATCAGTAATGGAAAAAGAGATCAGCTGCAGGGAGACAACAGACATCATAGGTGACTACTAGTCCTTTGCCCTCTCTGCCTGCCAAAATGTATCCTGTTAAAAACATAAAATGAACTGTAGACGAGATTTCCACATGTTTTTTTAAACAAGTTTATAAGTGGAAATAGCTTACATGTTATACAATACATTTATGTCAAATACTGCGAGCATCTATTCCCTTGAGCCGATCTCATTTCCCACCGCATGGAAACGGATCACAAACATCCTCGCTAACTCTCAAACCTACGGAAACTAACTTGCTCCAAAACTGTCAGTAGTAGAATATCAGTGTGCACAGCAGGAGAGGTGTATGTATGTAGTCAGAGGGATGGAGTAAAGGGTAGGAGCTCAGAGCTTTATGACACAGAACACTTAACTAGCTGGAATTTTCATTTACATTTAAATGTACTTGTTCTATAATGAAGATGACATTTTATCCAAGCCACTTCAGTTCTAAAGAGTGTCACTAGCATTTACAGTCATGTGAAAAAGTACACATCATAGGAATGGTTTACTTTTTCAACATACTGTATTAAAACAAACATTAAATATTTATTTAAACAGTGCCTACAGAAAAAAAAAAAGTGAAATTTAGGAAAACGATAGTTTATACATGATTGCTCTGTGCAACGATATTGAACAATGCAGTGTCTTGCCACTTTAGCGGTTCCACATCCTCTTGCCAGTACCCCCTTAGCAAGCCATGTGTTATGGGGGAACCCATATGGGCAGTACAAAGCCAGACTGTGTGTGTGTGTCCATAGACACGCTGCACAGCTCTCCGTTACACCCCCACCTTCTCCTCACAGGATTTAACCGACAACAGCAGGAGGCTATGGCTCTTGCCTGAGACTAGAAAGTGAAGGGAGAAGAGCTGCACCCAGACATAGCGTTGAATGTTAAATTAGAGGATGCAGGTATTTGTTTACAGGGGAATGGGGGGGGGGTTAGAAAAGGTAGGTAAACTTTGTTTTACCTTACTACAGGGAAATCATTAAAAAGGTAAAAAATATTTAGACCTTAGAATCAAAATTTTCCTTTAAAGACAAATTCCAGATAAACATTTGTGTGTGCAAACTTTCCTACCTAGCAAATATATTATTTTGTTCAGCCAGTGTTCCTAGACATTACAAAGTTGTTCTGGGCTATCCACTAGTCTACACTGTAGCTAAGCACTCCAAATGACCCATCCTATGCCAGACTGTCTCTTTCTGCTGCTCTGACCTTTAGAAGGAGCAGAAGGCTCCGAGCGCGTAGCCTAGATTCTCAGTGATTTGCCTCAAACTGTCCTTCCCCCGGTGCTCTCTGGTTCCGCTTCCGGTGACGTCATCGTCTGCGTTCCATGCTGGTTCTTGCTGGCTTCCTGATTACAATAGGATGAATTTCTACACTCCATCGTCTACCCGTGAGCCTGGATGCACCCGAGACCGGACCGCACCGCGATTACAGCACACAGATGAGCCTGTTTTTTATACATGTTTGCAAGTGCATTTCCTTTTAAACTCAATAAATTATGACTAACATATTGCACTTAGGTGGCGCTTCCTGTTTTGTTCCCCTGCTGCTCTTAAAGCCAGGCACCAACAGAAGGAATTTAAGACCAAATAAGAGTCCAAGCTGCCTTAATGGCTCACACTAAGAAAAGCCAACACTTAGAGGTGAAAGACACTCCCCCTTATCAGAAATACAAAAAATATATATAAATTATTAAAACTACGATTAGGATAAATTCATGTGTTTTTTGTGGGAGGGTGTTTTTTCCCTTTTGCCTTGATATCACCTGATGGGATATTATTTTTTTCTTATACGTAGATGTATGGCAATGGTGGTTTAGGATGCTATGCGTTTACCTTACTTGTCTGCTGCGATTTGTCCTAAAATAAATAGAAACACAGAGATGAAACAAATCTCCCTATATAAAAAGTTTTTCATGTATATCTGCTGTTTTCAGCTCCATATAATGTTTAGAAAGTTAGGAGATTTTCTCTTCCTGGTTAGCACTGCAGTGAAGCCTGGGCATACAGCCAAGACAGCTGATTGGAGGAAAGGCACACATCTCCTCATAGGTAGAGACTTTGAGAGCTGATCCTTGAATCGTTCAGCAAACTGCCTGTCTATTTATAGCATCCTCCCCAACACACAACTCAGGCTGCTTTTATCATATGTGATAGAGAACTTGTCAGAAGTTCTCAGGCTGATAACAGAAGAACTGGACAGCTACAGGACACAGAGCTTTGAAGAGAGATAAGAAAACACTGCAGATATAAGTGCCCAGCTCAAATTTCATGAATCAGGTTTATATCCACTTTAAAGGGTAACCAATCTTATGACTTTAGAGCCACTTTAGGCAATATTTCAGACTGACACTAGAAGTTTTGACTGCTGAGGTTTGCAACATTGTTTTTAACATGTAGATTTCTTGAAGTATGTATTATTCTGGTCTTATCAATTTTACTATTCAGTCACTCATGCTTTTTTTTGTACGATTTTGCGCTAAACATCAATTTTACGATCTAGTCATACTAATGGCATGTTTTTTCCTTTGCTGCATAATTATACAGAATAGTCATACCAAAATATAATATAAGTGTACATCTGTATTTGTATAGCCCTGATTAAGGGACAGTGTTTTTGACCCCCAAAAAGTGTTGGCTTTAAATGTTTAAACCATTAAAGGATCACTAAAGAGATTTTTTTTTAAACAAACATGTTATACTTACTAGAGGTAGCTCGTTTTGCAGAGTGGCCCCAAACCTGGTCTCTTCTGGGGTCCCTCGGCGGCTGTCTCGGCTTTTCCCCGCAAGAACTCAACACCTTCATGCGAGCGAGATCACATGGTGTGGAGTTCCTGCGGGCGCACTCCCGTGATACAGCCGGCGGCTATTGTCGCTTACTGTATCACTCAGTCCCGACCCCCAGCGCGCCCCATCATTGGATGTGATTGACAGCAGTGTAAGCCTATCACTCTAGCCAATCAACGCCCAGGCTCAGCGGCGAAGAGGATGTTGTGGGCGAGCGCGGGACTTTTGAGGGCTTAGGTAAGTAAAACGGGGGCTCGGGGGGTGCATAGAATGCATTAAGGTGAAAAAACATGAACCTTTAGTGTCCCTTTAAAGAGATTCGGACTCTCACCATATAATTTTGTGCTCCTTCTGCGTGGTGCATGCTTTTCTGAGTACCCACTGGAGTGTAGCCCTGTTTGTTGTTAGCTGCCTAATCATAGCCAGTGAGCTCTTCAAAATGATAATTTCCTTTTCACTGCCTTGTATGAAAAAAAATAATTCCCAGAGTCTCTTGGATGCTTTATTCATTTTTTCTGCTGCCTTGCTTTCCCATTCTGGGTGCTGATGGACAGCATAATACAGGAGGCAGATACAAAGAGAAACTAATACTATAAAAAATGTGTGGTAAGAGAAAACCAAAAAAAAACAGACATATTTAATTACTTTTTAGGATAACAGTGGAATAAATTGCATCTTTATGTTATGTCTACCTGGAAGGTATCCAGAGTATCTTTAGCCAAAACATATTTTGGCCACAGTAGGGAATCCATAAAATCTATATTGGTTTTCTTTTTGACTTTGGAATTTCCCTACAGCCTTATAAACACGTTTAGATTTTTGGACGACTGAAGATCCGTTTTTGTTGTGGCAGTCTAATGTCGTAAGTGAAGAGGTTACTCACAATACGAAAATTTTCGTATGACAGAATACAACGTCAGAAGTGACGTACTGTGTGTATTGGTTTTGTATGTATTGTTTTTATTTCTGAGCATGCATAGTCATGCGGTTACTGTCTTTTGTGTGCGAAAACTGTACAAATGAAACGAAAATAGTACTTTGGCTTCACATCCGACACAAATTTTATATAGTCTGCACATCCAGCTTTTGTCTGATGAAAAAGCGAAATCGGCTGTCGAAAGTACTGTATCAACGATCCGAAAATCCTCAGACAGCACGTCGTACAAATTGTTCCATATTCGTATCGTGTGTACGGGCCTTTACTTTTTGTTATGGTAACACAATAGGAAGCAGCAGAACATCTCATAAGAGAAAAAGTCCCCTCTGATTTGGTTATCACCAAACCAGGAGTCCTGGCTGGTTGATTTCCACCTCATCTTCTGATACAGTGCTGGCTATAACGTTTCACACTTTTTGCTCCCCACATAATGGGCATAAAGATCAAAAGGGAGGGTGAATCTCCCCAGAGGGAAAAACAGAGCAATCAAATCCTGACATAGGTTGTAGCTTCCACCATACAAGCCAAAAAGAAATTCAACAGAAAGGAGTTCAACCGATTTTGCCACACACACTGTACTTCTGAAATAGAGAACACTGCATTTGGCTTTACAAATTAATCTTTTATTTACATTACTCAGCTTCACGCCTTCTGGCATGAGTATAGGCATCCGAGGCTACAGCACACACACGCGCTAAAAAAGGTCATTGGTGACGCACATGACAGTCAAATACAGCACACTTTAAAGAAATACAATGAGAAATGACGCAACCTTTTTTTTCTGCCAGATCCACTATATATCTATGGGAAATGCTGTAATTTAGACAGATTTGAATGCCCTTTAAGCAGATCTTCATTTGAAGTGTTAATGCATCCTAGCACTAGCCTCCACATTTTACATAACACCACAAATTAGATCAAACAAGTGACACTTGCTTAAAACGAGCGCAATATATGTGGCTGTGGAGAACAATTTATTGATTAACAAAAAAGGGATAGATATAGATTTTTTTTATATTTTTTTTATATTTTATATTTATATTTTTTACACACACACACACACACACACACACCTCATAAAATTTGAATATCAGAAAGTTAAAGGGGTTGTAAAGGATTTTTTTCCCCCTAAATAGCTTCCTTTACCTTAGCGCAGTCCTCCTTCACTTACCTCATCCTTCGATTTTGCTTTTAAATGTCCTAATTTCTTCTGAGAAATCCTCACTTCCTGTTCTTCTGTCTGTAAATACACACCGTAATGCGAGGCTTTCTCCCTGGGGTGGAGAAAGCCTCTTGAGGGGGGAGGGGCGAGCAAGCAAGTCAGGATGCCCTCTACTTTGAAGATAGAGAAAGAAGCTTTGTGTTAGTGGGCGTCCTGACACTCCTGCTCGCCCCCTCCCCCCTCAAGAGGCTTTTTCAGAAGAAAGTGAGGATTTCTCAGAAGAAATAAGGACATTTAAAAGCAAAATGGAAGGATGAGGTAAGTGAAGGACTGCACTAAGGTAAAGGAAGCTATTTAGGGAAAAATAAAAATTCCTTTACAACCCCTTTAATTTCAGCAATTTAAAATGTGAAACTCATGTTATATATATATGTTACACACAGAGTAATATATTTCAAGCACTTCTATCTTTTAAATGTTGATGATTATGGCTTACAGCTAGTGAAAACCCCAAATCAGCAGCTCAGAAAATTAGATTTTTACACAAGACCAATAGAAATAAAAGGGTTTTTTTTTTATACAAAAATGTTGGCTTACTGAAAAGTATGTCCATGTGCAGAATAGTATGCACTCAATACTTGGTCGGGTCTCCTTTTGCACAAATTACTCTATCAGTGCGCACGGCATGGATGCGATCAGCTTGTGTCACTGCTGAGGCATTATGGAAACCCAGGTTGCCTTTAGCTCATCTGCATTGTTGGGTCTGGTGTCTCATCTTCCTCTTGACAATACCCCACAGAATCTCTATGGGATTTAGGTCAGGTGTTTCGGCTGGCCAATCAAGCACAGTACCCATTCAGTAAACCAGGTATTGGCAATTTTGGCAGTTAGGGCAGGTGCAAAGCCCCGCTGAAAAATAAAATCAGCATTTCCATAAAGCTGGTCAGCAGAGGGAAGTATGAAGTGCTCTAGAATTTCCTGGTAGAGGGCTGTGCTGACTTTGGACTTGATAAAACACAGTGGACCAACACATGACACGGCTCCCCAAATCAACACTGACTGTGGAAACTTCACACTGGACCTCATGCAACTTGGATTCTGTTTCTCTCCACTATTCCTCTAGACCAGACCTGGGCAAACTACGGCCCGCGGGCCTTTTAATCCGGCCCCCAAGCAGTGTTGCCAATAGGGTTGTCCCGATACCAGTATCGGTACCGATACCAAGTATTAGCGGGAGTACTCATACTCCCGCTAATACCCCCGATACTAAAATAGAATACTCCCCCCCCCCCCGCTGCCACGTTAATCACCGCGGCGGGGAACATTACAGACAGCGTTCGTTTAAACAGCTGTTTTCCCCGCCGCGCATAGACACTCCCCCTTGGACGGATCTGTCCAATCGCGAGCAAGGGGGAGTCACATAGACACTCCCCCTTGCTCGCGATTGGACAGATCCGTCCAAGGGGGAGTGTCTATGCGCAGCGGGGAAAACAGCTGTTCAAACGAACGCTGTCTGTAATGTTCCCCGCCGCGGTGATAACAGTAGGTACGGGGGACAATGGCTGCTGTACGGGGGACAATGGCTGCTGTACGGTGGACAATGGCTGCTATACGGGGGACAATGGCTGCTATACGGGGGACAATGGCTGCTATACGGGGGACATGGCTGCATTTGGGGACACATTTAAAAAAAAGTATCGGTATTCGGTATCGGCGAGTACATAAAAAAAAGTATCGGTACTTGTACTCAGTCCTAAAAAAGTGGTATCGGGACAACCCTAGTTGCCAACCGTTCGTAGAATTACGGACAGTACGTAAATAAAAGGCACTTTTTCCCTGTTCGTAAAAGTCCGTAATAAGGGAAATGTGCCCGTAAAAAGATCCGAATGTGAGCCGCAGCGCAGGCAGCGTCTAGTCCTCCTACATTATGCATAGCCTCGCCCTCTCTGACCCCCCAGCCCACCACCACCCGCCGCGCAGCCAATTATCAAAGCGCATTTTCGCGCTAACAACACTGCTGCCAGCCTATTCAAAAGAGCAGCGCGGGGAAACTGAGGAACATCGTAGAATGTGTGGACTCTGTGGAGAGCGGCACCGGCGGGATAGCACACAGCAGCAGATGTAGTGGACACACTGCAGACGCACCCCCACTGTGACGGAGTGGACTGAGTGAAGGCAGACGGAGACCGACCAGTGCGCCTGCCTGCCTGCTCTTCCCTGCCCGACTGACTGACTGTAGCAGTCGGCCAGCCGCCATGCTGGTGCCCGGACCTGGAGTGGACCCTGGTCTCCACTCTCTTCGTTGGAGTAGGACTCCTCGCGACGCCTGCTGCCTGCCCTCAGTGTCACTGCCCTGGCCTTGTCTGGTGAGTCCTCCTCAGTCCAGCAGCAGAGTGTGAAGTGCTATCCTACCTAGACATCATCAGTATGCTGTGTCCTCCTCCTGTGCCCCTTTCACCTCTCCACAGGTCAGATCTGTGGAGAGGTGAAAGGGGCACAGGAGGAAGACACAGCATACTGATGATGTGAAGAAGTGATATGATAATTTATTTGCAGCCTCTGTGCCATGTCCCCAGCCTCTGTCCCCCTCCTGTGTCATGTCCCCAGCCTCTGTCCCCCTCCTGTGTCATGTCCCCAGCCTCTGTCCCCCTCCTGTGTCATGTCCCCAGCCTCTGTCCCCCTCCTGTGTCATGTCATGTCCCCAATACCTGGTTTAATGATAATTTAAAAATCAAAATTTTCTGAGATACTGAATTTTGGGTTTTCACTAGCTGTAAGCCATAATCCTGAAAATTAAAAGAAAGAAATGCATCACTCCAAGTGTAAGGCCCCTTTCACATGTGCGGACCGTATGTCCGCTTTTTCATCCATCCGTTTGCGGATGAAAAAGGGACATACATTGGTCCCTATCTGATTGCGGGTGTCAGCGGATAAACATCCGCTGACACCCATAATCACCCGCCTCCACAAAGATCTGATTTTGCGGACTGAAGAAAACCCTATTTTTTCTTCCGTCTGCGGTCGGATCGGATGAACACGGACACACGGTCCATGTTCATCTGATCCCCCATTGGGGAGAGCAGAGAAAAGACAGGGCGGTCCCTGCACAGTGTGCGGGGACCGCCCTGTCAGCCACCGGCTCAGCAGGGATATACGGAGCGATCCCCGCTGAGCTTATGGACACACAGAGGCGGATCATTACTGATCTGCCCCGTGTGAAAGGGCCCTTTGGCATCTATATAAAATATATTGAATTACTGAAATAATTTTTTTTATGAAATTCGAGATTTATGAGATGCACCTGTGTGTATATGCTATACATATTATATATTAGATACACACACACACACACACACACACACACACACACACACACACACACACACACACACACACACAGTGCATCTTAAAGGGAGCCTGGAAAGGTATTGTCCTAAACCTTTAGGAACCTTTTTCTACTCTGTGTTTTGTACCTCTCTGGCACACCATTTAGAATAACCTGAAATGCAGGGAAAGTGCTCTAGAGCCTGGGGAACAGACCGGCCATGTCTGTGGGCTAAAAGACTGTTGAAAGCTGGAAAATTGTATGTGAAGGCTGACAAGCTTTAGGAGTGGACAACCTGATAGTTAGGTTTAATGTGTATAGTTAGTGACAGGACATGGCCAGGACTTTTTTTTTTGTTTTAAAGTATTTCTCTTTGGAGCACTGTACAGCACCCGTATATAGCTTAGAAAATAGCATCGCTAACGGTTACACATCACTGGATTGGTATCTGTGCCTGAATGAGTTGCTCACCACCCCAGGCATTACACCCAATATCTCCCCAGCTCACAATATATAAAATGTGTTCTTTGTGGATAAAAACTTACAGTATATAAAGTGATAATCATATTTTTCAAATATGAAATGGATTTGGAGAGAATGAGGATATGTGAAATGGAGTGGAAAATGTCCCCTCTGCTCCTGTTCCAGTCACAACTGCAACAATTAAATTTAACATTCTGTGACAACAGTCACTGGCATAGGAAGTGGGATGAACCTCACCAACAGAAAAACAGACAGTACAAATCTGACAGCCATTTTGCTTTTTCACTTGTTTAAAGAGAAGGAGTGGCCTCAGTTATTGAGGACAAACAGATTCCATCTAAACGGCTTTACTACTCTTCCTGCAGTAGGAGAAACCTCTATTCTTTTAAGTATAGTTAGAACTAGAAAATCCAGTACTGAAAATCTTGCTTTGGTCTCCCGCCTATTAATATTTTTGTCTGACTCAACAAGCTCTTTAATCTGAAGAATAAAGTTAGAGTTACCAGCATTGTAAAATTTTCAACAGGTGAAATAATGTGTGGGCTAAATACGAAATGAATTAAAAAATAAAATAAAAAAAACACCTAAAAAAGGTAAGTGGTTTTATCAGTCGCAGCTGGTACTCAATTTGAGGGAGCGGCAAATAAACCCCCCCCTCGGTGGGAGACGCAGGGGGTGTCCCCCCCATGCGGGAGGCAGACATGAAGGTGGGGAACACCAGCAACACCCCCGTGGGAGGCAGACGACGGACACTCCGACCTCCCCTTTTCCTAAATCCCCTGTCCGAGCTGGGGTATGCTGGAGGCGGCTGAGTCGCTGTGGATGAGCCATCAAGCAAGTCAGGATGCCCTCTACTTTGAAGATAGAGAAAGAAGCTTTGTGTTAGTGGGCGTCCTGACACTCCTGCTCGCCCCCTCCCCCCTCAAGAGGCTTTTTCAGAAGAAAGTGAGGATTTCTCAGAAGAAATAAGGACATTTAAAAGCAAAATGGAAGGATGAGGTAAGTGAAGGACTGCACTAAGGTAAAGGAAGCTATTTAGGGAAAAATAAAAATTCCTTTACAACCCCTTTAATTTCAGCAATTTAAAATGTGAAACTCATGTTATATATATATGTTACACACAGAGTAATATATTTCAAGCACTTCTATCTTTTAAATGTTGATGATTATGGCTTACAGCTAGTGAAAACCCCAAATCAGCAGCTCAGAAAATTAGATTTTTACACAAGACCAATAGAAATAAAAGGGTTTTTTTTATACAAAAATGTTGGCTTACTGAAAAGTATGTCCATGTGCAGAATAGTATGCACTCAATACTTGGTCGGGTCTCCTTTTGCACAAATTACTCTATCAGTGCGCACGGCATGGATGCGATCAGCTTGTGTCACTGCTGAGGCATTATGGAAACCCAGGTTGCCTTTAGCTCATCTGCATTGTTGGGTCTGGTGTCTCATCTTCCTCTTGACAATACCCCACAGAATCTCTATGGGATTTAGGTCAGGTGTTTCGGCTGGCCAATCAAGCACAGTGCCCATTCAGTAAACCAGGTATTGGCAATTTTGGCAGTTAGGGCAGGTGCAAAGCCCCGCTGAAAAATAAAATCAGCATTTCCATAAAGCTGGTCAGCAGAGGGAAGTATGAAGTGCTCTAGAATTTCCTGGTAGAGGGCTGTGCTGACTTTGGACTTGATAAAACACAGTGGACCAACACATGACACGGCTCCCCAAATCAACACTGACTGTGGAAACTTCACACTGGACCTCATGCAACTTGGATTCTGTTTCTCTCCACTATTCCTCTAGACCAGACCTGGGCAAACTACGGCCCGCGGGCCTTTTAATCCGGCCCCCAAGCAGTGTTGCCAATAGGGTTGTCCCGATACCAGTATCGGTACCGATACCAAGTATTAGCGGGAGTACTCATACTCCCGCTAATACCCCCGATACTAAAATAGAATACTCCCCCCCCCCCCCGCTGCCACGTTAATCACCGCGGCGGGGAACATTACAGACAGCGTTCGTTTAAACAGCTGTTTTCCCCGCCGCGCATAGACACTCCCCCTTGGACGGATCTGTCCAATCGCGAGCAAGGGGGAGTCACATAGACACTCCCCCTTGCTCGCGATTGGACAGATCCGTCCAAGGGGGAGTGTCTATGCGCAGCGGGGAAAACAGCTGTTCAAACGAACGCTGTCTGTAATGTTCCCCGCCGCGGTGATAACAGTAGGTACGGGGGACAATGGCTGCTGTACGGGGGACAATGGCTGCTGTACGGTGGACAATGGCTGCTATACGGGGGACAATGGCTGCTATACGGGGGACAATGGCTGCTATACGGGGGACATGGCTGCATTTGGGGACACATTTAAAAAAAAGTATCGGTATTCGGTATCGGCGAGTACATAAAAAAAAGTATCGGTACTTGTACTCAGTCCTAAAAAAGTGGTATCGGGACAACCCTAGTTGCCAACCGTTCGTAGAATTACGGACAGTACGTAAATAAAAGGCACTTTTTCCCTGTTCGTAAAAGTCCGTAATAAGGGAAATGTGCCCGTAAAAAGATCCGAATGTGAGCCGCAGCGCAGGCAGCGTCTAGTCCTCCTACATTATGCATAGCCTCGCCCTCTCTGACCCCCCAGCCCACCACCACCCGCCGCGCAGCCAATTATCAAAGCGCATTTTCGCGCTAACAACACTGCTGCCAGCCTATTCAAAAGAGCAGCGCGGGGAAACTGAGGAACATCGTAGAATGTGTGGACTCTGTGGAGAGCGGCACCGGCGGGATAGCACACAGCAGCAGATGTAGTGGACACACTGCAGACGCACCCCCACTGTGACGGAGTGGACTGAGTGAAGGCAGACGGAGACCGACCAGTGCGCCTGCCTGCCTGCTCTTCCCTGCCCGACTGACTGACTGTAGCAGTCGGCCAGCCGCCATGCTGGTGCCCGGACCTGGAGTGGACCCTGGTCTCCACTCTCTTCGTTGGAGTAGGACTCCTCGCGACGCCTGCTGCCTGCCCTCAGTGTCACTGCCCTGGCCTTGTCTGGTGAGTCCTCCTCAGTCCAGCAGCAGAGTGTGAAGTGCTATCCTACCTAGACATCATCAGTATGCTGTGTCCTCCTCCTGTGCCCCTTTCACCTCTCCACAGGTCAGATCTGTGGAGAGGTGAAAGGGGCACAGGAGGAAGACACAGCATACTGATGATGTGAAGAAGTGATATGATAATTTATTTGCAGCCTCTGTGCCATGTCCCCAGCGTCTGTCCCCCTCCTGTGTCATGTCCCCAGCCTCTGTCCCCCTCCTGTGTCATGTCCCCAGCCTCTGTCCCCCTCCTGTGTCATGTCCCCAGCCTCTGTCCCCCTCCTGTGTCATGTCCCCAGCCTCTGTCCCCCTCCTGTGTCATGTCATGTCCCCAATACCTGGTTTAATGATAATTTAAAAATCAAAATTTTCTGAGATACTGAATTTGGGGTTTTCACTAGCTGTAAGCCATAATCCTGAAAATTAAAAGAAAGAAATGCATCACTCCAAGTGTAAGGCCCCTTTCACATGTGCGGACCGTATGTCCGCTTTTTCATCCATCCGTTTGCGGATGAAAAAGGGACATACATTGGTCCCTATCTGATTGCGGGTGTCAGCGGATAAACATCCGCTGACACCCATAATCACCCGCCTCCACAAAGATCTGATTTTGCGGACTGAAGAAAACCCTATTTTTTCTTCCGTCTGCGGTCGGATCGGATGAACACGGACACACGGTCCATGTTCATCTGATCCCCCATTGGGGAGAGCAGAGAAAAGACAGGGCGGTCCCTGCACAGTGTGCGGGGACCGCCCTGTCAGCCACCGGCTCAGCAGGGATATACGGAGCGATCCCCGCTGAGCTTATGGACACACAGAGGCGGATCATTACTGATCTGCCCCGTGTGAAAGGGCCCTTTGGCATCTATATAAAATATATTGAATTACTGAAATAATTTTTTTTATGAAATTCGAGATTTATGAGATGCACCTGTGTGTATATGCTATACATATTATATATTAGATACACACACACACACACACACACACACACACACACACACACACACACACACACAGTGCATCTTAAAGGGAGCCTGGAAAGGTATTGTCCTAAACCTTTAGGAACCTTTTTCTACTCTGTGTTTTGTACCTCTCTGGCACACCATTTAGAATAACCTGAAATGCAGGGAAAGTGCTCTAGAGCCTGGGGAACAGACCGGCCATGTCTGTGGGCTAAAAGACTGTTGAAAGCTGGAAAATTGTATGTGAAGGCTGACAAGCTTTAGGAGTGGACAACCTGATAGTTAGGTTTAATGTGTATAGTTAGTGACAGGACATGGCCAGGACTTTTTTTTTTGTTTTAAAGTATTTCTCTTTGGAGCACTGTACAGCACCCGTATATAGCTTAGAAAATAGCATCGCTAACGGTTACACATCACTGGATTGGTATCTGTGCCTGAATGAGTTGCTCACCACCCCAGGCATTACACCCAATATCTCCCCAGCTCACAATATATAAAATGTGTTCTTTGTGGATAAAAACTTACAGTATATAAAGTGATAATCATATTTTTCAAATATGAAATGGATTTGGAGAGAATGAGGATATGTGAAATGGAGTGGAAAATGTCCCCTCTGCTCCTGTTCCAGTCACAACTGCAACAATTAAATTTAACATTCTGTGACAACAGTCACTGGCATAGGAAGTGGGATGAACCTCACCAACAGAAAAACAGACAGTACAAATCTGACAGCCATTTTGCTTTTTCACTTGTTTAAAGAGAAGGAGTGGCCTCAGTTATTGAGGACAAACAGATTCCATCTAAACGGCTTTACTACTCTTCCTGCAGTAGGAGAAACCTCTATTCTTTTAAGTATAGTTAGAACTAGAAAATCCAGTACTGAAAATCTTGCTTTGGTCTCCCGCCTATTAATATTTTTGTCTGACTCAACAAGCTCTTTAATCTGAAGAATAAAGTTAGAGTTACCAGCATTGTAAAATTTTCAACAGGTGAAATAATGTGTGGGCTAAATACGAAATGAATTAAAAAATAAAATAAAAAAAACACCTAAAAAAGGTAAGTGGTTTTATCAGTCGCAGCTGGTACTCAATTTGAGGGAGCGGCAAATAAACCCCCCCCTCGGTGGGAGACGCAGGGGGTGTCCCCCCCATGCGGGAGGCAG
The DNA here is from genome assembly GCF_905171775.1 of Rana temporaria. Taxonomy (NCBI): domain Eukaryota; kingdom Metazoa; phylum Chordata; class Amphibia; order Anura; family Ranidae; genus Rana; species Rana temporaria. The sequence goes on from NC_053491.1 coordinate 84,832,691, forward strand.
ACATGAAGGTGGGGAACACCAGCAACACCCCCGTGGGAGGCAGACGACGGACACTCCGACCTCCCCTTTTCCTAAATCCCCTGTCCGAGCTGGGGTATGCTGGAGGCGGCTGAGTCGCTGTGGATGAGCCATCCCTGGAGACAGTGGTGACTGGTGGGTCGGTCAGGCATGCTCCTCTTTTGGTCAATTGGGAAACGGGTCTCAGGACCTGCTTCCTGATTGGCCAGGAGGAGAATCAGTGTGACAATAGCAAATATTTGCCATTGTCACACAACTGGGTGGGCTTAGTGCTTTTCACCCCGAGCTTGCCCTTTTTAAAGCCTAATAGAGCCTTAGGCTCTAATCACAAGCAAAAAATAAAACCCCACTGGAATCCATGCGTCCATCGCCCCGCATGCAGATTAGGGGGCCGGACACATGGATGGGGGGAGGCGCTTGTACGCCCCAATGGGCAATTGTGGTATAGCTTCCATATGCAGCATTATAATAGTGTTACATTTTAAGTATCTATTTTTTTCAATTTTAGACTCTCCATCTTAGATAGAGAGAGCCTCTAGCAAGACCAGGAAGAGAAGAGATAGACACCGGTGCTGGATCAAGATCAGGTTCAGGTATTCAAGGAGAGTCAGGGGGGGAGGGGGACTGAAAGGGAATTGAAAGTTTACCTTAATGCAGAGAATGCATTATGGTTAAAAAACAAAAAAAACACTTTAGGTGTGCCACAGACACTTATTGGGGACTTGTTACTTTAAAGAATACAAGACTTTACTCTTGCTCTGCAACATGTAGACTAAGGTGTCATCCTTTTCTTGGTGTAATTAGGCCTACAGTGTTGGCATGCCATTGCATTGAAACAGGAGATGTGGTAATGCCCTTTTGTGTATGTGTTCACATTCATCTTAAACTGATACCACTAAATATCCATGTCATTAAAACAAGTGTTTTTGTCTCTGCACAAAGAAAAAAGCTATGTTAATTTGAATGAGCATCAGTGCAGTTAAGAAGCAGATACAAACATTCATCTGAGTTATCTAGCAAGTCTCAATGATAATGTATGCACCTTCCACATGAGGTTTATATGCATAGAACAGCTATAAGTTTGTTTAAAAGCAACAAAAGGGAGTTTGACAAAATTAAAGGGCAATTGTGCATTCCTAGCCCTATAATTTCAAGAGGGTGTCAAAGGCTGGAAATTCTGCTTTATTCTTCATTTTCTGACTAAGGTTTTCTTTTAGTAATGGGTCTGCTTTTAATATCACTTGAGTTTCAGGATGGGGGGCTTGGCTATAGAAACAAAAACATGGCACCAAGTCTCCCCCTTAACTGAGCTCATAAAAATAGACACAAGTGTGTGAGGATAAAGGTTTAGGACTTGTGTTAATATTTTATGTATAATCTGGTATTAGAACTTTACATGCAAACATTCTGCTCATGTCTTGTATGATCATACTTCATGGGTGTACATTCATCTGACCACATTGTTTTAGAAGGAAATGGATACTATAATAATTTTGCCACAAAATTATATATACACTTACACAGTGTGTATACAATATAAATTAATTTCTTTAACACACACACACGCACACACACACACATTCTATCTATGAAGAGATAAAATCAGATATATTGTTGGAAGGATCCCTAATCCACACACAGTGTAAAGAAACATAATCAGCAAAAGATACGGTTTATAACCTGCAACTAAACTTTATGTGCCATGCTTCCTAAATACTTTGTAAGGCAGACTTACAATTCCATTACAAATAGATAGGCACATTAGCTGTGAGCAGCAGGAGGCAACTATTTTTAGAGGATTAAATCTAACAGTTATTCCAGCCAACATTATAGAAACTTGCACTTGAAAAAAAGGATTACATTAAAATCACACCAAAAAGGGGGCCAACAGGCAACTAGTGCATAAAAAAAAAATTAATTACAAATGCCAATCTAAAGAAATTATATTAAGTAGAGGAGTCAATAGCATCAGGAAGGTTTATACTTCATTTGTTCATTCTGAAAATGGTAAGGACTTGTGCCACCTTTAGGGTCAATTCACTAATGAGTAATTCTAGCTGCATTTGCATTTAATCACATGGTAATTTTCATTAAAATATTCATTTCATATATTGCATATATGTGGAATTGACATCTAAAACCTTTATTTTTCTTGGCTACTTATTTAATCTCATGAATTTTTATTGTTTTGACCCAATGCCCTTTTCACACTGGTGTGCTTTTGCCATGCTTTAGGGCGACAAAATCGCATAAAAATTATTCCCAATAAAAATTCTATGTAACTGTTTACACTGAAGGTGAGCTGTGCTTTGAAAAGCACTGCATGCTGCATCTTTGGTGCTGTTTTTCAAATGCGCACCAAAAAGCCATTTTCCATTGTCAATAGGAAAGCATCAAAAGCAGTATGAAAGGGTCCCCAACCCCTTCACGCCAACCGCACGCAAATATGTGGCCTCAGCTTGAAGGGGTTGTACAGAGGTAATGCCAACGGTCAGCTTTCTTATGATAACCAATGCGGCTAAAAAATCCCCCTGGGCTCTCCCATCCCACCCGCCAGCTAGCCGGAGAGTGAAACAAAGCCGGAATCGGCATCGATCGGGGCTCGGATCTAGTAACCCGGAAGCAATGTCATGACATCACTTCAGATTACAGGAGACTTAAAGGTGCTAAATTAAAAAAAAAAAATTACAGTATTCAAAACAGCCAAACTTGGCGTTTTGAAAGCTTAAGTGCAAAGGAGGGAAAAAATGTAATGAAATAAATAAGAAAAAACTAAAATAATCCCTCCGTGCTTCATGCACAGATTCAAATGCATATGCAAGTCACGACTGCAACTGTAAACAGTGTTCAAATCACACATGTGAGGTATGGCCACGATTCTTAGAGCAAGAGCAATAATTCTAGCACAGGACCTCCTCTAACTCTAAACAAGTAACCTGTAGAAATTTTTAAAATGTCGCCTATGAAGATTTTTAAGTACCGTAGTTTGTCGCCATTCCACGTGTGTGCGCAATTTTAAAGCATGACATATTAGGTATCTATTTACTTGCCATAACATCATCTCACATTATACAAAAAAAAATAAAAAATGGGGCTATGTTTACTTTTTTTTTTATTTATAAAACTGTTTCTTCCCCCCAAAAAAATGCATTTGAAAGACCGCTGTGCAAATACAAGTGCAAGCTATTTTTTTTCCCACTGAATCTCACCCAGAGAGCTGTAGCTTATTTCACATATTGCACATACAGTATGCATGGCTGGTGTATTTGGTGCCATTTAGAATGAATGGTACTGCAGTGTGCCTGTGAGAACAGTGGGTTTTCATGCACTGCAGGAACATGTGCAATATCCCACACCTTTCCACATTGCATGGGTGCGAACACAGCTGAACATAAAAGTTCAGGCTAAGACCAACTAACTCTAAATCTATTGACAGCCACACGATAAATCTAATATTATCTAACCCTGTAAAGCAAAAATTGCTAAAATATAATGAACCTTTTCTGAAGCCGGTCCAGTCTCCACCGGCAGATGCTGTGTGGAAGAGACAGCCGACGAGTAGAAGATGTCAGGAAAGGGATGTCAGCCATAGAGTTTCTATGGGGATTCTGTAGTCAGCTTGTTGCCTCTGTTGTCACTGACAGCTCAGCGTGGGACCGGCTGCAGAAAAGGTATGTATAGCGATTTTTGCTTTACAGGATTAGATAGAATAGATTTAGATTGTGGCTGCCATTAGATTTAGAGTTATTTTTAGGCTGAACTTCTACTTTAAGTTAATAAAACCATGATATGTTCTAGTTAGCGCAACAGTACCAAAGTTGTAACAGTTTCTATTCCTTATTTACTATATAAACTCTTTAATGACGTCTAGAAAATTAAAAAAAAAAAAAATTCTGTCCAAACAAACAGCAGCATATTTATGCAATTTCATGTTAGGTCAGATGGCATTTCCCTGTTATAGGAGAGTTTGCAAAGTTTAATGCTCCAGCACCTACCTATATTTCTAGCCATTATGTGGATTACCATGGTTAATCTGGGTGTGTATACTTTTGGGCGATATCCACAGGAACTAGGAGTGCTTCTAAACGTGAATGTGACATTACATTACTTACATATATAATTTAATAATCATCATCCGCAATGACATACCTCATGTAAAGTTCCATCACCTTCCTTCTCTTTTTGTATCAGTACTACAGGGATGGAGGTATGCCAATGCTGGTTATGTCAGGTCACACTTAAAGCAGTTGTATACTCCCAGATTATTATTTTTTTGGTTGTCACCTGTAAGGCCCCGTACACACGGTCGGACAAAACCGGTGAGAATGGTCCGACGGACCGTTTTCATTGGTTCACCGCTGAAGTGGCCTGATGTGTGTACACACCATCGTTCCAAAAACCGATCGGGTCAGAACGCGGTGACATCAAACACACGGCGTGCTGAATAAAACTAATTTCAATGCTTCCAAGCATGTGTCGACTTGATTCTGAGCATGCGCGGGTTTTGAACCAATGCTTTTCTGTACTAACCATCAGTTTGGACCGATCGGGCAGCGGCTGCACATATAGTAAATATCTCCTAAACGGTGCACTTTAATGAGATGTTTACACTACCTTTAACCGCTTAAGGCTCTTGCCTGTTTTTCAGACTGTGTTTAAAACAGTTTTTGCTAGAAAATTACTTAGAACCCCTAAACATTATATATTGTTTTTTTTCTAACACCCTAGAGAATAATATGGTGGTCATTGCAATACTTTTTGTCACACCGTATTTGCGCAGCGGTCTTACAAGCGTTCTTTTTTTTTCACTTTTTTTTATTAAAAAGATAAAACAGTAAAGGTAGCTCAATTTGTTGAGTAAAATGATACCCAACATGTCATGCTTAAAAATTGCGCCCGCTCGTGGAATGGCGTCAAACATCTACCCTTAAAAATCTCCATAGGCGACATTTAAAAAATTCTATAGGTTGCATCTTTGAGTTATAGAGAAGGTCTAAGGATAGAATTATTGGGCCAAATTCTCAAAAGAGATACGCAGGCGGAACTGCTGTTCAGCCTGCCTATCTCTGTGCCTAACTTTGGAAACGATCCTCAAAAGGCTTTTTCCAAAGTTAGGCAGAAGATCTGACATGTGTAAGACACTTACACGGTCAGATCTTAGGATGCAGTACCGCATCCGCCGCTGGGGGCATTTCTCATTGAAATGCCGCTTTGAGTATGCAAATGAGGACTTAAGCAGATCCACAACGCTTTTCAGCATTGTGATTTCTGCGTAAGTTCCGATTCGCTTGCGCAAAACTAGGGCTGGTTTTACAATGTGGAAAGTTAGTCACACCATGTAAAAGCCCATTCAAGCGACGGCATTTGGTATGCATTCCCGAGGGAGAACTCCACGGCAATTTGTAAAATCAAAACCGGCATGGGTTCCCCCCCAGGAGCATACCAGGCCCTTAGGTCTGGTATAGGTTGTAAGGAGACCCCCCCTACGCCGAAAAATCGACGTAGGGGGTCCCCCTACAATCCATACCAGACCCGTCCGTATCCAAAGCACGCTACCCGGCCGGTCAGGAATGGGAGTGGGGACGAGCGAGCACCCCCCCCCCCTCCTGAGCCATGCCAGGCCGCATGCCCTCAACATGGGGGGTTGGGTGCTCTGGGGCAGGGGGCGCACTGCGGGCCCCCCCACCCCAGAGCACCCTGTCCCCATGTTGATGAGGACAGGACCTCTTCCCGACAACCCTGGCCGTTGGTTGTCGGGGTCTGCGGGCGGGAGGCTTATCGGAATCTGGGAGCCCTCTTTAATAAGGGGGCCCCCAGATACCGGCCCCCCACCCTAAGTGAATGGATATGGGGTACATCGTACCCCTACCCATTCACCTGGAGGCAAAGTGATAGTTATTAAACACACAACACAAGGGTTTTTAAAATAATTTATTAGTCTGCTCCGGAGGCCCCCCCTGTCTTCTTTAGCTCTAATACCAGGGGGGGCTTCTTCTTCCACTCTCCGGGGGTCTTCTTCCGCTCTCCGGGGGGGGTTTCTTCTTCCGCTCTCCGGGGGGCTTCTCCGCTGCTCTCCGCTGTTGACTCGGCGCACCCCGGTTCTTCTCCAGCTGTCCGGTGCCTTCTCCTTCAGCGCTGGCTGCCTGCTATCTTCGTGTGTTAGCTCAATTACTAGCTGGCAGCCAGCGCGGTCTTCTGTGACGTCATGTTCTTCTCTTCTGTTCTTCTCCCTTCTTCTGATGTTGACTCGACACCTCTTCTCACTGCAATGATGGAAGCACGCCTTGCATCCCATTTATATAGGCATCACCGTCCCATCATGCTCCGGTAGGTACCCACGTGGTGGGTGCCTACCCACGTGCACCCACCACGTGGGTACCTACCGGAGCATGATGGGACGGTGATGCCTATATAAATGGGATGCAAGGCGCGCTTCCATCATTGCAGTGAGAAGAGGCGTCGAGTCAACATCGGAAGAAGGGCGAAGAACAGAAGAGAAGAACATGACGTCACAGAAGACCGCGCTGGCTGCCAGCTAGTAATTGAGCTAACACACGAAGATAGCAGGCAGCCAGCGCTGAAGGAGAAGGCACCGGACAGCTGGAGAAGAACCGGGGTGCGCCGAGTCAACAGCGGAGAGCGGCGAAGATAGAAGAAGACCCCTGGAGAGCTGGGAAGACCCCCGGAGAGCGGAGAAGCCCCCCCCCCCCGGAGAGCGGAAGAAGAAACCCCCCCAGAGAGCGGAGAAGACCCCCGGAGAGTGGAAGAAGAAGCCCCCCCTGGTATTAGAGCTAAAGAAGACAGGGGGGCCTCCGGAGCAGACTAATAAATTATTTTAAAAACCCTTGTGTTGTGTGTTTAATAACTATCACTTTGCCTCCAGGTGAATGGGTAGGGGTACGATGTACCCCATATCCATTCACTTAGGGTGGGGGGCCGGTATCTGGGGGCCCCCTTATTAAATGGGGCTGCCAGATTCCGATAAGCCTCCCGCCCGCAGACCCCGACAACCAAACGGCCAGGGTTGTCGGGAAGAGGTCCTGTCCTCATCAACATGGGGACAGGGTGCTCTGGGGTGGGGGGGCCCGCAGTGCGCCCCCCTGCCCCAGAGCACCCAACCCCCCCCATGTTGAGGGCATGCGGCCTGGCACGGCTCAGGAGGGGGGGGACGCTGGCTCGTTCCCACTCCCATTCCCGACCGGCCGGGTAGCGTGCTTTGGATACGGGTCTGGTATGGATTGTAGGGGGACCCCCTACGTCTATTTTTCGGCATAGGGGGGGGGTCTCCTTACAACCCATACCAGACCTAAGGGCCTGGTATGCTCCTGGGGGGGGAACCCATGCCGGTTTTTTCTTTGAAAATTGGCATGGAGTTCTCCCTCAGGAATGCATGCCGAGCGACGCTGTAAATTTTTCATTTTTTTTTTTTGTTTTCCCGGCGCGTATTTTTTTTTTCACCCGTCGCAACTTTATTGTCCCGTCGCAATCCACAAAGCCCGGTGTAAATTACGTTTGCGCGCTGCACGTCGGGAAAATTACTTCACACGCATGCGCAGTACGGCCGGCGCGGGAGCGCGCCTCATTTAAATAGTAATCGTCCCCCGGAGAGGAGGACCGCCTTGCGACGGAGGCACTTAAGTTACACGGCGTGCAATTTCTAGGTAAGTGCTTTGTGGATCGGGCACTTAGGTAGAAATTTTAAGGCCGTGTAACTTGACTGCTGAAATTTAAGTTAGGCTACGTTTTTGGGAATTTGGCCCATTGTTCTTGCTCTAACGATCGCGGCGATACTTCACTTGTGCGGTTTAAACACCGTTTTCATATGTGGGCACTACTCACGTATGCGTTCGCTCGTTGGGACGCTTGAATTTTTTTGGGGGGGTTTCTTATTATAATTCATGTTATTAACTTTGACACTGTTTTAAAAAAAAAAATACAAAATATATGGGTCACTTTTATTCCCATTACAAGGAATGTAAACATCCCTTAGAAAAGAAAAAGGCATGACAGGTCCTCTTAAATATGAGCTCTGGGGATAAAAAGTAGATGGTCATATCATATTAAAGTGGTGGTATAAAAAACAGATAAACAAATGTCACTGCACAAAGGCCAATTTCCCTCAGTCTAACCATGCCCAGACTATGTTTAGTCAAGGCCAAGGTGCGTGATTAGAAAACGAAAAAATATTAAGATATGCAAAAGGAGTTGTACCAGGTAGTTGAAGAAAATTAAATAACACCCAGACATTGCGTCTACACAGCAAATTGGTTTTTGCAAATGAGCAATGCTTCCTAATAGCAGTATCTCTGGAATTAGCCAGTGTAATAGAAGCTAATGAGATTTCCCATTCATTTAGAAAAAAAAAAAAAAAAAGGAGGCTGGTATTTAACTGGCCAGAACATGTTATTGTCATTTCTGTCAATGGCAATTTAGCACAAGCTTAATATCTGCAAGAATAGGTTTAGACAGGGAAAAATATACTAATTCCATCTCCGGATCTCTTTGTCCCCTCCTGCTGTTCATCATAAAATAGCTTTATCTTCTTTATGTTATATTGGCTCTGATAGGACACAGGCTTTATCTTGTTTAAACACAAGATGTCCATATCTAAATTCATTAAACATCTTAATACAATAAATGTAATGACATGAGTGACATTTATTTAAAGAGCATGTACTGGATGTATGTATGGATATATGTATGTATTAAAAGCGTACTGAACATGTATTGCAAACATTTCAGTCATTTCAGTGCTGCAGCAAATATCTTCTAACAGCCTCATTTGTAGTCATGTTTAAAGTATAGATAAAAGGCAATTTTTTTTTTCGTTTTGGTTAGAGTGAAGAGGGATTAGAGCACCTGTTGGTAGAGCTACACGATTAATCCTTAAAGAATAGAGATCGCGATTCAACATCTCTCGCGATCTTAACACAGCATTTCCTCGATTCAGTGCAGAGTTGTCTCCTCAAGCCGACAGCCTGCCAAGTTTATCACAACATCGCTCAGGTGAGATAAAGAGAAACATTGTAATATTTTGTTCTTTTAGATCAAAGCAATGAACTTATGTCTGTAAATGAGGTTGGTTTAACCACAATTTCACAGTGGGCCGCATCAGCATTATGATTGCCCTCAAAAGGGCTGGTTGTATCCCATCCCCTCACATTAGATGCCAAGAGCCACCCCACCATCACAAGTTGAGTCCCCCACATCACAGTGCACCCCCTTTTCCTTATGCTGCTGCTAAGAAGCTGGATACATTGCTTGAAAGCAGAAAGTAGGGGTTTGGATGAGGACCAGAGGAGGGCTTGAGCTTTCCTGCAGCTGCAGGAGAGGTGCAAGGGCCACATGAAATGGCCTGGAGGGCCGGATTCGGCCTGCGGGCCTTGTGTTTGACACCTGTGATTTAAAGACTAAACCTTTTTCTGACATTTGTTTCTTACAAGTCAAAAATCTATTTTTTTTGCTAGAACCCTAGCAAATTTTGCCAATTACTTAGAACCCCAAGCATATATTTTTTCTTAGCTGAAATCCCAGGGATTAAAATGGCAGTTGTTACAATATTTTACATCACACTTGCGCAGCAGTCTTTCAAATGCAATATTTTTGGTATAAAATACACTTTACTGTTTTTTTATTTATTTTTTATTCATTAAATTTAGCCCAATTTTTTTGTATAATGTGAAAGATGTTACGCCACGAGAATCGAGAGAGAATCGCAATCTTTACTCTAAGCAAAAAAAAAACGTGCTTCTCATTTTAGCCAGAATCGTCCAGCTCTATTGTTTGAATTGCTTTCTGCGTCCCTCATAGGACTTAACCATTTAACCCCCGGACCATATTGCTGGTCAAAGACCAGAGTACTTTTTGCGATTCGGCACTGCGTCGCTTTAAGTGACAATTGCGCGGTCGTGCGATGTGGCTTCCAAACAAAATTGGCGTCCTTTTTTTCCCACACATAGAGCTTTCTTTTGGTGGTATTTGATCACCTCTGCGGTTTTTAGTTTTTGCGCTATAAACAAAAATATAGCTACAATTTTGAAAAAAAATTATATTTTTTACTTTTTGCTATAATAAATATCCCCCAAAAATATATAAAAAAAAACTTTTTTTTCCTCAGTTTAGGCCGATACGTATTCTTCTACATATTTTTCGTAAAAAAAAACGCAATAAGCGTTTATTGATTGGTTTGCGCAAAAGTTATATCGTTTACAAAATAGGGGGTATTTGTATGGCATTTTTATTAATATTTTTTTTTTTACTAGTAATGGTGGAGATCAGCAATTTTTTTCTGTATTGCGACATTATGGCGGACACTTCGGACACTTTTTTGGACCATTGGCATTTTTATAGCGATCAGTGCTATAAAAATGCATTGGATTACTATAAAAATGTCACTGGCAGTAAATGGGTTAACACTAGGGGGCGGGGAAGGGGTCAACTATGTCCCTGGGTGTGTTCTAACTGTAGGGGGGGGTGGCCTCACTAGGGGAAATCACTGATCTTCTGTTCATACATTGTATGAACAGAGGATTAGCATTTCCCCCCCCTGACAGGACCGGGAGCTGTGTGTTTACACACACAGCTCCCGGTCTCCGCTCTGTAACGAGCGATCGCGTGTGCCCGGCGGCGATCACGCCTGCCGGGTACGCACACGGGAGTCGGGGGCGCGCGCGCCCCTAGTGGCCTACGAGAGAGCCAACGTAGAGCTACGGGCTCTCGCGCAGGAGCCAACCTGCCGCCGTAGAATGACGGCAGCAGGTCGGCAAGTAGTTAAAGTGGTAGTAAACTCTATACTACCCCTTGCACCTACATGAAAGCCCATAATGAGACTTACCGGTAGCTACTGTGAATATCTCCTAATCTCAGTTTAGGAGATATTCCGAGTTCATGCAGCTGACATCATCGGCGCATGCGCTCTAAAGGTCCAGCTTACAGTGTCGGATCTTCAGTGCCTCGTTCTAAAATTAAGTTTCTCATATTTGACAGGATTTTTTTTTTTTTTTAACCATCAGCGGTTTACTACCACTTTAAAAGTGAAATCTAGTTATCAATCATGGCAGATTACAAGAAAATAAATAATAATAATAATAATAATAATAATAATAATAATAAGAAGAAGAAAAAAAAATTAACACACTCCCACACGCAAACACTTTACATTCTACACAATGCTTTGTTCAGCTGCCACCTCATTTTGCATGCACGGTTTTATGTTATGCTTTAATTATTAAGCAAACAACATTCTAAATAAACATCCCTGAATCTAAAATAAAACACAAAAACAGTATTATGAATGAAAAAATTATGTCAGCATCTAAAACTATAATTACTGTCTCTATATCAATGTCATGAACAATAAAATTAAACAATATAATTTTACTACACTGAACTATAGACCTATATGAATGAAATCTTACCAGAAAATCATTTATGATTTAAAGAAAGTGTATTATTAAGTTAGCAAAAGAGAAAAATGCCAACAGTGGTTCAAGAATAGCAGGGTCCAATAAAAGGATAGGGGATCGTCCCCTGCCTCATGCTCATGTTCCATGCTTTAACCCCTACGTCACTGCTGGGTCCTTCAATGACATAGCGGTCAGAGGGTGGAACTATGGCATACAACACTCCCTGAAATGTTGAATGCCAAAGCTGTGGCATGAAGGAAACCAGGGATGCCAGAAAGTTGAGCATATTGCCGCTTCTCTAGCAGGGAACTTTCTAATCTGCAAATAATTAGAAGTGGACAATGTCACTACCGGGCATATATCTATCTCAACAACACTGTATGTTTAGAAATAACTATTTTAGTTGCTTCGAAGATAAGGTAAGTTTATTGAACTAAGCGTTTTATTAAGCGTTTTGATAGTTTTGCTGCAATTGTTTTTCATCGGTTTGTAAAATAGGCTATTAAAGGAATGCTTTCTTGATTTGCTGTACTCAGTCAAAACAAGGCTTCAGAAAGTGAATACAAAATATATTCTTATATTATTCTGGATGACCTCATATCGTTTGTGCTACCGAAGGTTGCTGTATGCCATGGGTGCTCAAACCTGTGGACCTCCAGCTGTTGCGGAACTACAAGTCCCACGAGGAATTGCAAGCTGCCGACAATTACAAGCATGACTCCCAAAGGCAGACGCATGACGGGACTTGTAGTTCTGCAACAGCTGGAGAGCCACAGGTTGAGCACCCATGCTGTAGACTTCAAAAAGGCAACACTTTTGGCTGTGTTGAATACCTGGTTCCCTGTTTGTACTCAGGGTTTTCCCCATGTCGGAATCACGCCACTCCAGTACACATTAATGAATCTGAGGTCAGTGAGATGAATCATTGAGTATAGCAGGAGAACCAGGAATCCAGCAATCACAAAATGTTGAATTCTATAGAGTCCCCAGGGAATTTTGCTTTGTTACAGAGCATTTCAGTGGTGCAGGTAGGAGGAAAAAGGAGAGTACTTTCTTCATCACGCGGGCCACATTTATTGGCAGTTTAATGTTAAAAAAGAAAAAAAAAAATTCTAACAGTGGACAGATGTACTTATATATTATACTATATCTGCCCAACTAAGTGTCCATACCTTCTAGTCCTCATTGTTTAGGTTTAGCTTAAGATAGGCAAGTGGTGACTACACTGTACTGTACTGTAAACTCACCTGCAAATGCTTTTGAAATTCGATCCTTCTTCCATTCCCAAGGCTGGTCATATTCTTCTGGAGGCCGCTCATCATCTTGTGGCAATCTGGATTCTCGAGGACGCTGATCTGACTTTTCACAATCTGAATCGATTCCATTTTCGGATGGCTCATATGGGGTGTCATATAAGTGTAAAGGTTTTCCAGGCAGTTCTTTGGATCCCCTTCTGCGGATTTCTACAAAGCAAAAAAATAATATATATTAATGTTTTTATATATGTAGATCTCAATTTTGAAAGTAAAATTCAGCATAATACAAAGCTTGGGGAATACAATGGCAAAAAACAGTATCCGCACAGAGCATTAACCCATTTTCGCATGGGAATCATCTTTAGTGGTCGGTGGTCTGATTTTCTCCCACAACCCAAAAACAGTTGAGCAAATATTGTGCGACATAACTCACCATGCTATTCTATAGGAACATGTGTGCGAAAAGGAGAAATGTGGGTCCCTTGCCGACCAGTCACAAACCTGGTACATCACTGGTCTTCAAGTGGTTGTACCAGGATGATGTCTGGCAGCAACAGGGTTGTTGGTTCAAATCCCAACCACAACATTATCCGCCTGGAGTTTGCATGTTCTCTCTGTGCGGGTTTCCTTCCAAACTCCAAAGAGATGGATCTTTGAATCCAAATTGGATTCTGTCTAAATTGGTCCTAGTACAGTGCCTTTAAAAAGTATTCACACCCCCCCCCCCCCCTGGCTTTTTACCTATTTTGTTACTTTACAGCCTTTAGTTCAATGTTTTTTTAAATCTGAATTATATGTGATGGATCAGAACACAATACTCTAAATTGGTGGTGTACAATTATAATATATACATAAAACAAATTTTCAGAAATAAACTGATAATTGCCACATGCGTATGTATTTGCCCCCTTTGCCTATATAAAGCTCTGGTGCAACAAATTACCTTCAGAAGTCACATAATTAGTGAAGTGATGTCATCCTGTGTGCAATCTAAGTGTCACATGATCTGTCATTACATATACACGAAAAGCCCCAGAGTCTGCAACACCTAAGCAAGAAGCCCCACTAACCAAACACTGCCATGAAGACCAAGGAACTCTGCAAACAAGGGACAATTTTGTTGAGAAGTACACATCAGGGTTAGGTTATAAAAAAAAAATATATACAAATCTTTGATGATCCATCAAATTTATCAAATCTACCATAATAAAATGGCAAGAACATGACACAACAGCAAACCTGCCAAGAGACGGTCGCACACCAAAACTCACGGACCGGGCAAGGAGGGCATTAATCAGAGAGACAGCACAGAGACCTAAGGTAACCCTAGAGGACCCAGAGTTCCACAGCAGAGACTGGAGTATCGGTACATAGGACGACAATAAGCTGTACGCTCCATAGGAGTTGAGCTTTATGGCAGAGTGGCCAGAAGAAATCTAGCAAAAAACAAAATAGCACGTTTTGAGTTTGCGAAAAGGCATGTGGGAGACTTCCAAAATGTGTGGAGAAAGGTGCTCTGGTCTGACGAGACTAAAATTGAACTTTTTGGCCATCAAAGAAAATGCCATGTCTGGCGCAAACCCAACACATTACATCACCCAAAGAACACCATCCCCACAGTGAAACATGGTGATGGCAGCATCATGCTGTGGGGATGTTTTTCAGCAGTTGGGACTGGGAAAATGGTATGGCCTTGTCAAAGCCCAGACCTCAATCCAATAGAAAATTTGTGGTCAGACTTAAAGACTGCTGTTCAGAAGCGCAAACCATCCAACTTGCTGGAGCAGTTTTGCAAGGAGGAATGGGCAAAAATCCCAGTGGTAAGTTGTGGCAAGTTCATAGAGACTTATCCAAAGCGATTTGGAGCTGTGATAGCTGCAAAAAGGTGTCTCTACAAAGTATTGACTTTAGGGGGGTGAATAATTATGCACATTGACCTTTTCTGTTATTTTGTCCTATTTGTTGTTTGCTTCACAATAATATTAATAAAAAATAAAAAAAAACATTGTCAGAGTTGTGGGCACGTTCTGAAAATTAAATGATGCAAATCAAACAATCCATGTTAAATTCCAGGCTGTGAGGCAACAAAACACGAACAATGCCAAGGGGGTGGGGGGGGGACACAAATACTTTTGTAAAGGCACTGTATGTGTATGTATAAATGCGAGTTAGGGACCTTAGATTGTGTAAGCTCCTTGAGGGCGTGGACGGATATGAACATACAGTATACATGTAAAGCGCTGCGTAAATTGACAGTGATATACAAGTACCTGAAACAAAAAAAATAATCATACACACACACACAAACACACACACGCCTAGTGGAAAAACATGTCAGAATATAAAACTTATTTCTGCTGGCTTTTTAAATAAAGAAATGCTATTTTTTTCCTTGCGTCATTCTTGTTGCTGGCACCATTTGTTATGAAAGACATTTTAACTGCTTTAGATATGTTTAGCCATGGCATGCTAAAGAGGTGTAGCCCCCATATACAAGCCTAATACATTGGTAGGCACCAAATCCAAGGTGATGCCTATAAGAGCAAGTCCATTTACACAAAAAAGGGTGTTTTATTACAAATTGATAAAAAGGGGATTAGCCTTTTTTTATGAAGTTAAACAGGGGAAATCTAATGCCTACTAAACCTTTGCCAGCCTAGGCAATGGTCCATGTGGCTTTTCCAAAATCCCCAGGCAGGAAAACTCTCCAAATCTTTTTAAACACGCATTTCCCATTTTCATTTTTTCCCCCTCACACAAAATTCTTAAAAGGAAAAGCACTATGCATATTTAAACATACAAAATTAACTACTGCTCGTGATGTATCTTTTTGTTAGACAAAAAATATATTTCATGATGGCTGAAAAGTCAATAGCGCTGTTAAATTGGCTGTTCATGAAAAGCTAAAGCAATTGTTCACAGAAAAACCCTACAGCTGTGAAAAAAGCTTAAGAATGGAATGAACCTGAGAGACCTGCAGTGCAAATCTATATACACAGCGGTGTCCTAAAGAATGCCGCTCCGATTCAGGAGTTAATTTTTTACCTACACTAATTCCTAGCAGCACGCTTTACAGCAGCGCTGGAATACAGCCAATGATGATCTGTGCGCCTTTCCGAATCCACTTTAATCACTGAATGCTGGGTATTGTCCTATGCTGCTTAAAACCAAAACATCAATAATGACAGCACTGCTCTGGCAATCAGTCACATCTTGTAACACAAATGTTTGCTTAGATTTTCTCCCATGCCAGTGATGTATTAACTGGCTATGAGCATGGCAGATCAATATTATTATGAGTTGATCCATCTCCTTCAGCTGCTGTATTACAGCTCTATTTTCAGTCTATACTAAAAAAAGAACAGGGCTAAGGAACAGGATAAAATTGCAAACTACTGTATATCTACTATGATGCTCATTCTGCAGTCTAACCCATCTTGAAAATACCCCATTTTATTTGAACAGCTAAAACTTTAAAGTGCATATCAAGCTACTCTGCAAAACACGTTTTTCTATAATTATATGCAGTAACATTCAAACCTTCCCCCTCAAAAAAAATAAATAAAATACAAGGATTTAAACAAATAAGTGAAGTTATTAAAGTGGTATTTAAAACAAAAATCGAATATATTGCAGCTAACAAATCCTTACATGTGGTAGTTGCATTACAATTTTTTTTTTTAAAGCTGTTTATCCCTTTATTTTCACCCGGTGATCTGGTCAGTAACACTAGTTGTCTGAGGGTGGCTCCATTTTGGAGCAGTTTCATATATGTAGGTGCATCTTATTAGCACAAATTCCATTTCCATATAGCCTAAATGTCCTGGTGCAGTGCTGACATCCCATACATATGCTTGTGGTAGTGAGAAACGCACTTTCCAAGATGAAGATGGAGTTTGACTAGTACTGGATAATAAAATCAGTCATACACAGATTCCCCCACTTTCTCTGCCACCTGCCCAGTGATCAACCGCACAGGAGGCACCCCCTACCCCCCAATCCATATGCAGTGTGCCGGACGCATGAAATTTAATTTTTTTCTAGCACATGATTAGAACCTGAGGCTCCAATTGGCTTAAAAAAAGTGGGCTCAGGGCCACCCAGTTGTGTCACAATAGTGAATATTTGCTATTGTCTTCCTGCTTCTCCTCCCTGCCAATTAGGAGGAGAAGGAGAAGTGACCCCCACACCATAATCCCCCCTCCACCAAATGAATTGGACCAGTGCACAAACAACGTCCATAAAGACCTAGATGAGCGAGTTTGGGGGTGGGAGTCCTGACCTCAACCCAATAGAACACCTTTGGGATTAATTGGAGCGGAGACTGCGAGCCAGGACTTTTCGTCCAATATTAGTGCCTGACCTCACAAATGCGCTTCATGGAATAATGGTCAAACATTCCTAAACCTTGTGGACAGCCTTCCCAGCAGAGTCAAAGCTGTTATAGCTGCAAAGAGTGGTCCAACTCAATACTGAACCCTACAGACTAAGACTGGGATGTCATTAATGTTCATGTGCGTGTAAAGACAGTCATCACAATACTTTTGACAATAAAGTGTATTTATAAAATAAAATCTTGCCTATTGCCCAAAGTTTTTTTTGCACAGTCCATGCCCATGTAGAAATAAACAAAGTTGATCATATACAACAGCTTTTCTGTGTTTTTCCCCCATTATGTATTGTTTTCATGTAAAGAACTTGGAAACAGAGGGCCTGATCCACAAAAGGGATACGCCGGCGTATATACTGATACGCTGTCGTATCCCTGTTTCTATCTATGGAACTGATCTACAGAATCAGTTTCTCATAGATAGGCAGAAGATTCGACATGTGTAAGGAACTTACACTGTTGGATCTTAGGATGCAGTACCGCAGCCGCCGCTGGGGGCATTTCTCGTCGAAATCCAGCGTCGGGTATGCAAATTAGCACTTCCGGAGATCCACAAAGCTTTTACGCTTCGTTTTTTCTCCGTAAGTATTAGTTTGCTGTCGCAAAATTAGGGCTGCTTTTACAAGGTGTAAACTTAGTACACCATGTAAAAGTAGACCCTTCTATCCCGCGTCGCTGTCATAAAAAAAAAAAAAGAATTTTCCCGCCGCAACTCTTTTTTTTTTTTTACGCCCGTCGCGATTCTCAAAACCCAGCGCTACGTAAATCCACGCAAAGCACGTCGGGAAAAAACGTCAGGAGCATGCGCAGTAATTTAAATGGGACTCGCCCCATTAGATTAGGCACGCCTTGCGCCGGACGGATTTAAGTTACACCGCTCAAAATTTCTAGGTAAGTGCTTTGTGGATCAGGCACTTAGGTAGAGATTTTGTGGCGGTGTAACTTAAATAGGAAAATTTAAGTTACGGCCGCTCTTTGTGGATCAGGCCCAGACTGTGTATGGCTATGCGAATTTCATAAATGTATTTTACATTGTAGTACATTTATATTCTCCCAGGATTCTGCAGACATAATAATCTGCTGAATGTATATTATGCAAATGTATGTGAATCCTTAGCATTCTGGATGGATCATTTAAGATCCTTAAAGATGAAGTAAATATATGTCTAATGTTTGTACCTATAGGCAAGCATATAAAAAGGCTTACCTATGGGTACTGTAAATATCTCCTAAACTTGCACCGTTTTAAGAGACATTTACTGTATACTGTGCCGATTACTACATCGTCTGAAGGTACGCCCGCCCATGCCATTTCTTCAGAGCCCTGTCCCACAAACCCAAAAGGAAGAGGGGCGAAGAGGGATGCGGCCTCCAGCGGGGACTACGAGGGCTTTGTTTGCATGCAAGTGTCACATAATGTGCCCGTATGCGATGCATACTAGTACATTATGCCTTTACTTTGCAGGCAATAAGCCTCTTTAAATTAAAATGTGCAGGTTAAAAAGGAACATCCAGAAGTTGGCCTGCAAACTGGATGGATAGAAAATTTAAGTGCAGTACGTGTATGTTAATGTAAAATATATATCATACCCATTTTACATGTTCATAAGAATTTTACCTTCCTACATTCTTCTCTGTTCCATTTCTTTTCAATAGGGGTAAAGCAATTTGGCCTTAGGTCTGGATTGCCCAGTAGAATTTCCTTCTGTCCATTTAAATATATAGAACCAATTTATACATGGCATGTCCTTTTCTATTGGCTTCATACAAATACAATTTTAAAAAACTGGTGATATAACCCCAGAAAGACCCTTCTCTTTACAGAAGCACGGAAAAAAAAAAAAAAACACTTTGAGGCAACAACATTCACTCCACCCTTAGACCAGCTCTGCAGACCCATCTCATTATGGATTAAATCATTATGTATTGATTTATGCAGGTTGAAGGACAGTGGTCTGTAACTAAAGCTTTTAATCACTTAGAGATATAAAACAGTCACTTCAATTAAGAAGCCATGATGGAGAGAATAACTACATAGTATCCCCAGGCATTTTCCTAATGAGACATCTCAATAACTGCATTAAAAAATAAAGACAACAAAACCTAAAATACATCAACTACCAATAACACTGCCAAACTGTGTGATTCTCCAAGAGCCCTTTTTTAGTTAAAGTTAAACTCCATTGTGTATGCATATGCAAGGTCACCGCAGCATGAGATCAATATATTCTGCCAACTTTATCCAAACATGGTCTAGAGAGAAAAAAACGTTGTGGTCCTACGTTCGCAAATGGACCAAACGTGTCCTGTAGTTTTCATGTAATGCATTCAAATGCAAGGGTTGCATTAAAGGCTGTATTACTTTATCTAACTCCCTACTACAGCAGACTCCCTCGATCCATGTGACCAGACTGCTGCAGCCTCCTCTGCAAGCTGCTCCAAGGTTACAATCTTGTCCCCACCATGTACAATACAAGGTTAATATCCTTGTGCTGTACAAGATGACACAAAGGCTCCAATACTATAAAATGGCATGCACCCTTTAGGGCAAGCAGCTTAAAGAATTACCACCTTATCTCAGAAAATACAAATTTTAGCCATTAGGGGGGTCTAGGTGGAGCTCCCAGACATGGCTAATCTGGGAGGGTTGTGGTGAACACGCTCAATCATAAATGCCTGCAACACTGACCTGGTTAACAGAGTTTCATTAAGCCATTTTCTGGGGAAGTCTTCCAGAAAGACACATTTTGACTTTTCCAAGAACCTGACAAACCTTAATTGTTTTTCATTGTGACCAATTTTCAAGGTCATCCATTTTGGATTTGAGTGTACCCATCTTCGTAGCTGAGTGACAAGCTAAATGACATAGGGGGGCAAGAGTGTTCTCTATAGTAGGGATATGGTCTTCTGCTGCCATTGTATGGTCTTACAGGGCATGAACATTTTGCTTAAACAAGTGGGAAATTAACATGTATAGTCTATTAGTGTGGGGAGGGAGGCTTTTCAATCATACATGGCCTCCACATTTTGATTCAGTGTAGGCTCAGCCTATGTGTCTGCCACACCTACCTCTGGCAACTGAGAGACAGACTGCAGATTAGGGTGTTGAGGAAAGCGGCTTCTCTGGATCAGGAGGCAGTTAATTGTTACAGCAGCTGGATGAGTCTGATAGCAGTGTTCATGCCTGGATTAAGTCCCACCGCCATGTTCCCCATGATGGAATGGAGCAAGTTAGTATACAGGATAGGCTAAAGGGTAGTGTGAATGATATGGAGCTTCTACACTTGTGATCTTCCAGGTTCTTCATCAGGCCATACCACCCCCAAGTAGTCTTATTCCAGTCTCTACATAAGTGATTTTGTATTTTGCATTGTACAATATAGTATTGTTTAGTGATGTCAAAGCCTAATTTTCCAAAGTCCCATTCAGTGGGCTAATTTAGGGCAAAGTGGCAGGTGCACTTTATAGCATTGCTCTGCTACATAAAGTGGATGTAAACCCAATTAAATTTGACCTAGGCACTTATAGCTGTAGTGTTTTCTTGTCTCTTTCCAAAGCCCTAATCCTGTGTCTTTATGCTGCTCTGTTCCTATGTGATCAGCAAGATAACTTCTGACAAGTTCTCTGAGACGGGAGATAAAAGCAGCTGACATTTTTTTGTTGAGGGAAGTTGCTATAAATGGATTAGAAGAGAGTTTGTCTTGTCACAGCGCAGCTCTGAAAGTATCTGTTCTGCCAAGGTGGAGGGGTGCGCCTTTCCTCCAATCAGCTGTCTCCCAGTGTAAGCCAAGACTTCACTGCTACTGCTGAATGAGGAAGTAAAAATTCTAACCTTTTATAAGATATCTAAAGAATATAGCAAGTTGAAGACAGCAGATATACAAGTAACAATTACAGTATGTAGGGAGATTTGTTTCATCCCTGTGCATCATCTGAGGCTATTCACTTCACTTGGTATACCTCTTGAAATTTTAAATTTTGTCATGTTTACAACCAAAAAGTTAAATGTATTTTATTGGGATTTTATGTGATAGACCAACACAAAAACGTGCACATAATTGTGAAGTGGAAGGAAAATGATAAATGTTTTTCAGATTGGATGAAGAGTGCTGAACAGAAATTTTCAAGTCTTGCCACAGATTCTCAGTTAAATTTAGGTAATTTAGGTATGGACTTTGACTGAGCCATTCCAACACATGAATATGCGTTGATCTAAACCATTCCATTGTAGCTCTGGCTGTAAGTTTAGGGCCGTTGTCCTGCTAAAAGGTGAGCCTCCACCCCAGTCTCAAGTATTTTGCAGACTAACAGGTTTTCTTCTAAGATTGCCCTGTATTTGGCTTCATCCATCTTCCCATCAACTCTGACCAGTTTCCATGTCCCTGCTGAAGAAAAGCATCCCCACAACATAATGCTGCCACCACCATGTTCCACGGTGGGGATGGTGTGTTCAAGGTGATGAAGTGTTAGTTTCTGCCACACATAGTGTTTTGCTTTTAGGCCAAAAAGTTAAAAAATTTGGCCTCGTCTGATCAGAGCACCTTCTTCCACATGTTTTCCGTGTCCCCCACATAGATTCTCGCAAACTGCAAAGGAGACTTCTAATGGCTTTCTTTTAACAATGGCTTTCTTCTTGCCACTCTTCCATAAAGGCCAGATTTGTGGAGTGCACGACTAATAGTTGTCTTGTGGACAGATTCTCCCACCGAGCTGTGGATATCTGTAGTGCCTTTAGAATTAGCATAGGCCTTTTGGCGGATCCTCTGATCAATGCTCTTCTTGCCCAAGCCCGTCAGTTTAGATGGACGGCCATGTCTTGGTAGGTTTGTAGTTGTGTCACTCTCTTTCCATTTTCGAATGATGGATTGAACAGTGCGCCGTGAGATATTCAAAGCTTGGGATATTTTTTTTTATAACCTAACCCTGCTTTAAACTTCTCCACAACTTTTTACCTTACCTGTTTGGGGTGCTACTTGGCCTTAATGATGCTGTTTGTTCATTAAAATTCTCTATCAAAACCACAGAGGGCTTCACAGAACAGCTGTATTTATACTTACTTATAAATTACACTAAGGTGGACTCTACTTCCTAATTAGGTGACTTCTGAAGGCAATTGATTCCACTAGATTTTAGTTAAGTATCTCAGAGTAAAGGGGGCTGAATAAAAATGCACACCACACTTTTCAGATATTAATTGGTAAAAAAAAAAAAAAGTGAAAACCATTTATCATTTTCCTTCCACTTCACAATTATGTGTCACTGTGTTGGTCCATCACATAAAATCTCAATAATACATTTTTGGTTGCATCATGACAAAATGTGGAACATTTCAAGGAGTATGAATACCTTTTCAAGGCACTGTATGTAAGGGTTTACATTCACTTTTACTTACCTTTTATTTTCACAGTGTTAAGGTTGGTAATGGTTTGGGATATATGATTCATGCAACAGCTTAGACCTCAGCCATCCCCCTCCCTTGCCATTCCATCACTAAACTATTTCCCACCTCCCTTACCATTGCATCACTGAGTGACCCCCCCCCCCCTCACTTACCACAAGTACCAAGTAGAATAATTGGCTCTCCAACAAAAAAAAATGGTCTGGTGGGAGGGGTTAACTTAAAATAAAATAAAATGTAAGCAGTTTGTGGCAAACATTTTCTGATTGAAGCTGGCAATACACTCGTAGACTTTCATTCAAAAATGTTAATTAAGAATTTTTGAGAAGGAGGAGAAGGATGAAAACTCTCAAACTAATTTCCAAAAGCAAATGTGGTTTTCATTTTGGGAGAAGTTTATTTACTCCAAAAATAAATGTTAAAACGCAAATAACATTTTGAAGCACTTTTGAACAACATTCATCATATGTACGGATGAGAATTTATGTACGAATGTTCTCGTTAACAATCGTTCAAAAAACTACCAGTGTACAGCCGGCTTCTGATACATACACCTATAAAAATCTAAGGATAATTGTGTCTCCGTAGGACCGAGACAAAAAAAAAAAAAAAACAGAGGGGCTTTAACTTTATCCCATCTATCAAAAGTTTTTTTGCTAGAGTTCCACTTTAAGCGGAGCACAGCAGAGCAATCACAGCACATTTGTTTATATACTATTTGTACCCTGGTGAGAGGGGTTCCCAACTAGGAGCTCAAGTGAGAAGATCTTGAGACTGTCCCGGAGAGAAATACAAAAAGTTAGTAAGGCTGCTTTCACACTAAAAATGCCCAGGTGTCGGCAGTAAAAGCGCCTCTATTTTTAGCGGCACTTTACCGTCGTTTTTGTGGCGCTTTTCGGGCCACTAGAGGGCGCTTTTAACCCCTACTAGCAGGTGGACAAGGGTTAAAAGCACCTGCAAAGCGCCTCTGCAGTGGCGGTGCTCCCATTGATTTCAATGGGCAGGGGCTCTTTAGGAGCAGCGAGTTAACCGCTCCTAAAGCACTGCAAAGAAGCTGCTGGCAGGACTTTTGATGCACTGCCAGTGCTGTGCCCCAGTATGATAGCACTTGGGCTTTCACACTGGATTTGCAGCTAAGGCTTTTATCAGGTGCTTTACAGGCACTATTTTTAGCGCTCAAGTGCCTCCAAAAACGCCTCCAGTGTGAAAGGGGTCCAAGTCTTTAGCAGCCATATGAAAGTAAAGTCTCAATTTTGGGTGGACTAGCACAAATTTAATGCCATCTTGAAAATTTGCATAAGCAAGAGTTCACAGGTTTCTGAGCATTGAGTTACTATGTTCAATCACATCATTATTATATAGTGCAATAGAAAAACTATATTAAAAACGAATTCTGCGGTCAGATCCTGAGATTTTATCCAAGGTTTGGTCTTCAAAATGCACAAACTGCATAAAAAATATATAAAAACTCTATAAACTCATTTATGTAGTGAAAGCCGATTTGCTTTAACAAGGACATGTGACATTTATACTCATGTCAAATGTTTTAACAGATCAGCTGTGTCCTCAAAAACTGACCTCAGGGCACTGGCAAGTCATTGATTCACATTGCAGCAATTTCTCAGATGCTTTATGCCAAATATATTTTCATTTCCATGGACATGTAAAAGCTACATAATCATGCCATCTGGAAAAGAAGAACTAAAAAGGTGTAATGAGCAGCATAAATATTTTACAATGACGATAATAAAGACAGGTAAAAGCCATTCTGTAGATTCCTTCTGGGAATTTACTTCCCCCTGATGTTGGGCCTGCCTCCAAAATTGCGACACTGTACAGCTCAGTATTAATCAGCATCTGGTTGCACTTTCTTCTTGCCAGGTTATCCAGAGTCATGCTGACATCTCTGTGCTTTGTATGCTCTGCCAGTGGTTTACACACCCTGCACCTGACAGTGCTGTAATATATTGGGTATTTCTGGGCTGTGCGTCACATCCATCTAGCATTCCAGAAAGTAGAATAACTTGTTTTTTTCAGTGTGCACACAATCCCAGTTATGCTGTGGGCAATGAAGTGCAGTTTATAAGAACAGGAATACAGCACACTGAAGCATGCCATCCCTGTGTAGTTGGCTGCAATGAGCTGCAACACTTGGTACTGCCCATTGCTCAAACATCTGCCATAGTCTCACAGGCTGCTAACAGAGAGAGAATTGTGAAAGCGACAAACATTGTTCCACCGAGACAGAGAAAATATTAAATTGTGCAATGGTAAGAGAAAAATGTGAGGCTACTGAAGTAAAATGTGGCATTGGGCTTTCAGGCAATGGCATATATTATTCTATATTACTGCTGTTAAGCTGTGAACGTTTGAATACATATCAAGAAATCACACGCCAGAGACAGAGCGGTAATCGATAAAGAGATGAGGCATAAATCATTTTATCGCAGAGATACATGTCTTTCCCGTTTAGCTTCTTACCTATAGCTTGGTGCAGTTTATAATAATCTGTTTAGGATTTGATAACCACTTCAATACAGGGCATTTTCTCCCCATTCCTGCCCAGGCCAGTTTTCAGCGCTGTAAAATTTTGAATGACAATTGTGCGATCATGCGACGTTGTACCCAATTTAAATTTTGAAAATTTTTTCCCCGCAAATAGAGCTTTTTGGTGGTATTTGATCACCTCTGCGGTTTTTATTTTTTGCGCTATAAAAAAAAAAAATAGAAAAAGGCAGACAATTTTGAAAAAAAACACTATTTTTTACTTTTTGCTATAATAAATATCCCAATTTAAGCTAAAATAATAAAAAAAAGTTTCTTCTTAGTTTAGGCCGATGTATTCTACATATTTTTGGTAAAAATCGCAATAAGTGTATATTGATTGGATTACGCAAAGGTTATAGCATCTACAAAATAGGTTGATTTATGGGGTTTTTTTTACTAGCTATGGCGACCTCGAGCCTTTCCGAGGTCAGCCAAACCATCCTCTGGCCTTTCTGTGCATTTCCGAACGGCGCCAATCGGCTGCGTTCAGCTCCGGTGCCTCCCCACCTCAGGCCAAACGCGGTACTGCACATCGCTTTGGCCTGAATCCTGCTCGTTTTGCGAGACAACACTCGCAAACTGAGTTAGGATTTTGGGAAATACAGTGCTCACATAGCGGAACGCTCGTTAACCGTGGTATTCGCAATCCGAGGTTCCACTGTACCTGAAGATCCCATTCTTCTGCAGAATCTACGTTGCTCAAAAAGTCACACTATTTAGAGGAAATTGGAACACAGGCTGGGTCCAATTGGCAAAGGAGTTAGCCAAGTTTGCACACACTTATCTATACTTATTTAAAAAAGCATTATAAACCTTCCTACCTGCACATTGTGTTTTTCATCTGAATACAATGTGCTTTGATGACGTGGTTTGTGCCAGAGGTTTGAGTTTGCATTCAAACATCAGGCATATGGCATTGCATGGGTTAATGCATGACCTCTGCAGTTCAAGAACTGACACTTTCTGTGAATAAACTATACATCCCACAATCCCTTGGTTCTCTCAGCCTAGTGTTCTACAGGGGATAATTAGTAATTGAATCGGACACAGAAACTAGCATGTGGCTCACCATGTAGTGTTTCATCACATTAGCATTTCTGATGCACAGAGGGAATAGCAAGGCCATGCACAAGACACTATATGGCCTGGAAGAAGTAGTTATTTGTCCCATTAGCAAATAGGGACAAGCTAGGTGAATGAATACATGGACACACATGAATCACTTATTCATGACATCACAAACTGTAGCCACAACATATGAGCCAAATATTACACAGTAAGTAAAAAAAAAAAAAAAAAAACATGCAGGGAATAGAACTGCTGTATACCAATACCCGAGTTAAAAAAAAAAAAAAAAAACACTTGAACGTGTATAATGCCTTTAGGCTGTATATTTCAAACATTTATTGAAAGATGCAGGACTAGAGGAAAATGCTAACATTTTTAGGATTGTTAGAATAAATAGCAACCGATCTCTGAAATTTTAACCTCTTCACAACTGAGCTATAGCCTAATAACAGCTACAATGCGGTTGCACATTGCCTGGAGGGTGTCGTATGTCTTCCAGTGATTGCGCTTCTCACGCACATCCACGGGCATCTGTCCATGGTACACAACTGATCATAGATCGCA
Organism: Rana temporaria; assembly: GCF_905171775.1. NCBI lineage: Eukaryota > Metazoa > Chordata > Amphibia > Anura > Ranidae > Rana > Rana temporaria. The sequence continues at coordinate 84,859,337 of NC_053491.1, forward strand.
GTACAGAACAAATCAGTGGCGCTTTACCACATAATCAGCTGTGTCCAATCATAGCTGATTATAGTGTAAACAGGATTTGCCAGTTATTGGTATTCCGCTGACAGCGTATTGTTTTCATAATCAATTAGTGGGCCGATTATTGTTTAGATTAATCAGATAATAACCTTAAAAAAAGTGTGGTGTATAATATAGTTAACATGTAAAGTAAAAAAAAAAAAAAAAAGGCAATGTATTCTTAAATACCTATATGCAGTGATAAATATAAATACATAACCAGCTATATGGTTAGGGAGCAAAATCTCTAATCCACACTGAATAACAGACAGAAGAGATATAGGCCCGGATTCACAAAGCACTTGCGCCAATGTATCTCAAGATACGCCGACGTAAGTACAAATGTGCACCATCGTATCTATGCGCCGACCCACATACTAAGATACACCTAAAAATAGGCTTCATATCGTGGGCGCATATTTACGCTGGGCGCATTTGCCGCTCCCATTGATTTTCTATGCACATATGCAAATGAGGGAGATATACGCCGTTTTACGAACATACTTGCGCCCGGCGCATAATATACACGGTTTGCGCAAGTCGTACGTCCGGCGTAAAGTTATTCCCCATATATGAGGCGCATCCCATGCAAAGGTATAGACCAGGAAACACAAGCCGCCGTATCTTTCGTTGTTTACGTTGTACGTGAATATGACTAAGCGTAGGTTACGTTCGCGTCATAGGCAGTGATCAGGCTATCTTAGTGAGTAGTTCCGACGTGATTCTGAGCATGCGCACTGGATGCGTACACGGGACGGCGCATGCACCGTTCGTTATTCATAGCTTTATGGCGCTCGGCCCATCATTTGCATGGGGTCACGCCTCATTAGCATGGCTCACGCCCACTTCCACTTACGACGACTTACGCCTAAGAAACATAGCGCAGATTTGGTGGCAAGTGCTTTGTGAATTTGGTGCTTGCCTCTCTGCACTGCGTCGGCGTAGCGTAAAGAAGATGTGCTACGGCGGCATAAATATGCGCCGATGTATGTGAATCCGGGCCATACTGTATATACTGTGATGCCCTGTACACACGATCGGTTCATGCGATGAAAACGGTCTGATGGATTTTTTCATCAGATATCCGATGAAGCTGACTTTCATCAGTCTTGCCTACACACCATCAGTTAAAAAAACGATTGTGTCAGAACGTGGTGACGAAAAACACAACAACGTGCTGAGAAAAATTAAGTTCAATGATTCCGAGCATGCATCGACTTGATTCTGGGCATGCGTTGATTTTTAACCGATGGATTTCCCTACAGACGATTGTTTTTTTCTATCGTTTTTTTAACCATCAGATAATTTTAAAACAGGTTCCAAGTTTTTTCACCGATGGGAAAAAAAACTGATGGGGCCCACACACGATCGGTTCTTCTGATGAAAACGGTCCGATAGACCGTTTTTATCAGACGAACCGATCGTGTGTACGCGGCATTAGAGGTTGAATCTGGTAAATATCAGACTCAGATCAAATTAACTGTTTTGGATTTTTAAGTAAAACGGGGGGGGGGGGGGCGGACACTGCAAGGTGTTTTTTCACCTTAATGCATAGGATGCATTAAGGTGAAAAAACACAAAGGTTTACATCCCCTTTAAGGTACCGTTTGATGAACAACTCTATCCCACCATGACCAGTGGCCAAATTACAAAATGCTCAGCATCTAAATGTATCTTCTGGCCCTTAGATTTGTGAGCATTGAATAATTTCTTTAAAAAAAATGAATAGCACTTTCAAGCCATGGTCAACTGTACACTGGTACTCTGCCAAGGACTTTTGCTTTCATGCCTCCTCCGGGAAGAGGTAATGAAGTTGACCTGACATTGCTTGCAGGATACATTGAACTTTATGTGGAATATAGCTACAGCACATATGGGGTCAGCAGTAGATACAAATCAATATGAATAGTCCTTTTGGCATAAATCTGGCACCCGACATCTGCCCAACTTAACAGCCATGCTCCCAGCAGGCTGAACCAACTCATGAGAGAGGAAACAGACGTGCACTGAGCAAGAATAAAAGCAAGTGACACAGGTCTGTTTTAGAAGGTCTGTGTAAATGTAACATAATAGAATGTAGTTAGTACTGCACACCTGGAGGAAAAAAAATGAATTAGAAAAGTAAAAAAAAATCAACAAACCTAAATTCAGCACTGTAAACTGAAAAGAAAGTCGAAAAGTCGAATACATGTGCATAGTAAGTGGACAAAGTATTAATAAAAACAAACCAAGGAGAGAAAATTAAACTGAAATTATTATGCGTTCTGGATGATAAAATATTTAATATTAAAAAATATATACATATATATATATATATATATATATATATATATATATATATATATATATATATATATATATATATATATATATATATATATATATATATGGCTGTTACTGATCAAAACATTTCTGTTCGATTAATCGTTTTTTTTTTTTAATCGATTAATCGACTAATTTCAATTAATTATAACACAAATACTGATCCAACTACTTTTAGCTGATCTCCTTGCAGGCCGATTCCCAGTGCAGCTACCAACCATTGGAAAAATGGATAGCAGCTCGATGGGAATAGCATTACAACTTTTATAGTCTTCAAGTAGGTAACAAAATAAATATTGCACTGGAGATAAAATCGATGTAGCTACATAAACTGTAAAAATGGTGCGAGTAATACTAAACGGTACCAAAAGCAGTCATAAAAACATGTAGCCAAGTATGATACTGGTATAAAAATGTGTACAACAATACCACTGCTGAATCCAGATGAGGAGAGGTTAACATCAGTCCGTCGGCATGTAGATGTCCCATGAAGGGAACCATCACAACTCCCAGTGGATGGTTGTAGAATCCCAGGTTGATAGAGGGAAGTGATAGAGAGAAGTGTAACAGCCCTTGCGTGTGGCAGATAGTAAGGTCCCTCCGGCATGCAGATATGAAGGCACAGCAAAGGAGCCCTTCAGATGGACACGGTAAGCCCCGCCAGTGTCCGTGACGTTACTGGATCTCCGACGGAACTCCCTAAAGGCCCAGAAGCCAGCGGAGATGTGAGTACTAATCAAAAGAATTTTAATTGATCAAAAAGATTTTGATCGATCAAAAAAATTAAAGATTAATCGATTAATAAAAAGTTAATTTTTTTTTTTTTAAAGCACATAGACTACTAGAAGAAGCTGTTGCAGAGTTCCCCTTGCCTGAGTAGTGCCCTCCTTTTTCTTCACAAGCTACAGAACAGAATGGTGCTCACAGAAGCAAAGAAAAACGTTTTGTATTGCAGTTTGGAAAAATGTCCCTTATGGGGAAATGAACTTGTCCATTAAACCTAGAACAAGGTCATGCAAGTTACATCTTCAGAGCTTGTTTTATGGTCAGAGTTTTACAATCACTTTGATTTAAAGAAGAGAAAAAAACAGCTGCGAAGGAATGTAATAAACATCACCATCGGACAGAAGCAAAAGGCTTTTAAAGTGACAACACTGATGTTATGAACTTCAATGTCCCTCATTGCTCCAACAGCAAGTATAAATCAGATTTATTCTCTAAGCACGCTGTAAACAAGGAAAGGAGTTAAGATAAAATCTATTAAAGCGGAGTTCCACCCAAAAATGGAACTTTCGCTTTAAGGGAAGATGATCCCCTGACATGCCACATTTGGCATGTAATTTTTTTTTGGGGGGGGGGGGCAGAAACCCTCTTAATAGAGGGTTCCAGCTCCCACTCACTCCCAGGGTTTTTTCCATTTAGATTCCTTGACAAAAGTAATTCCATTACCCCCCACAAAGAGCATTTCTAACTTCTGTAGCAGAGGGCCATTCCACTAGCTCCTGAATATGTGCGCTTAAAAACAGTCAATGAACCCACAGTCTTAATTTCAAGCGGTATTAATATAGTGTTTAACCGCATGCCGACCACCACACACCGATTTACATTGGCAGAATGGCAAGTGCAGGCAAAAGGGTGTACCCGTACATCCTTTTGAAATTCATGCATGGCTTGATGCTCGCCGGCGGCCCGCTATTGTGGTGAGGAGAGGCAGAACAGGGTGATTCCTATGTAAATGAGGCATTTCCCTGTTCTGTCTAGTGACATGACAGGGATCTACTGCTCCCTGTCATCGGAGCAGTGATCTTTCATGTTATAGTGAGCCCATCCCCCCTACAGTTAGAACACATGCAGGGAACACACTTAACCCCGCGATTGCCCCCTAGTGTTTAACCCCTTTCCTGCCAGTGACATTTATACGTGCCTATTTTTAGCTCTGATCGCTGTATAAATTACAATGGTTCCAAAAGTTTCCGATCTGTCCACCGCAATGTCGCAGGCACGAAAAAAACAAAAAAAAAAAACAAACACACACACACACACACAGATCGCTGCCATTTACTAGTAAAAAAATAAATAAAAATAAAAAAATCCATAAATCTGGAGCCTATTTGGTAGACGCTATAACTTTTGTGCAAACCAATCAATATATGCTTATTTATATCAACTGTTAAGACTGCCCTCTTCTCTCAACACAGCTCAGCACTTAGGGGGTTAAAATGAAGGTGATAGAACAAATGTGTATAATGGGCAACAACCTCAAAATCACATAAAAGGGTAGCAGCCACTTAAATTAAAATAGTATATAAAATCAATCAATATAGAACCAAAAGTCCAATACAAATTGTAGCAGCGCTCTTTGTTCACATTACAATGAACAAACTTCTTTATGCGGTGAACATCATAAAAAGGTAGATAATAGATATAAGGAAGAGAGGTGCTCAAAGTAGTATAATCTGTAGATGACAGCGGTGAAATGAATCCTCTTCAAAATCCACCAAACACCAGTGTACCACCACGTGCAAACAGGAAACCCCTCTTGGGTATGCACTTACCACCAAGGTAAGTGAAATAAGCCTTCAAAGAAATAGCCCATAGACTTCTCTCCTTATTAGAATCTCCTCACGCTGTATAGGAATGGGATCCACTTTAACTCATGTAAGTAATGAACCACATAGCGTAATACTGTTTAAATGGTTTAAAACTTGTATTACTTTCCCCACAAGTGTCTCCTTCTCAATAGTGGCCCCTTCTCAATATATACGTACACAATATCGATAAAAAAACAGCAGAAATGCGGGTGCATAGATGATCAACAGAGTAGTAGTTACCGGTACCGCCAGCTATGTATGCCGAACACTTCCAGGGATGCCTCTGAGACGCAAACTGTCACTTTCTGTTTTGAGCGATAAGACCATGGCCCTGACGTTTCGTCCCTTGTCGGACTTCCTCTGAGGGCGTGGTCTTGTCACGCCATACAATAGAATAAGTGTGATGCAAACCGTCCCTCTTGATCAATAGCCAATCGTCGGAACTGGCTCATAACGTCCCGCCCATCCGCTCCACAGCAGATGACAGCCGCATCGAGCCCAGGGATAGGTGCATCATGCTTATTGCATTTTTTTTTTTACCAAAAATATGAAGAATACCTTTTGGCCTAAACTGGGAAAGAAATTAGATTTTTTTTTTGTTTTTTTTTTAGACATTTATATATTTTGAGGATGTTTATTATAGCAAAAAGTAAAAAATATAGCTTTTTTTTCAAAAATGTCGCTTTTTTTTGTTCCTAGCACAAAAAAAAAAATGCAAAATGTGAACAAATACCATCAAAAGAAAGCTCTATTTGTGGGGGGAGGGGGGAAGGACATCAATTTTGTTTGGTAAAACGTGCAATTATGAGCTAAAGCGACGCAGTGCCGAATCGCAAAAAATGCTCTGATCAGGAAGGGAGTAAATCCTTCTGGTACTGACATGGTTAAAGTAGACCTATAGGCAAACTTGTTTTCTCATTTTGGATAATGCAAGGGAGGATTATAACCCGTCAGAATTTTTTTTTTTTGCCATCTGTGTCCCTTTGCAGAGATTTTCCTTCACTTCCTGTCCCATAGCCAAACAGGACACGATGGGAAATCCTTGCACTTTAACCACTTAAGGAACACCTCCTGCACATTTACGTCGGCAGAATGGCACGGCTGGGCACAGACATGTACATGTACGTCCCCTTTAAGTGCCCAGTCGTGGGTCGTGGGCGTGCCTGCGACCCGGCCTGAAGCTCCGTGACCGCGGCACCGATCGCCGCCGGAGTCCCGCGATCGGTCAAAGGAGCTGAAGAACGGGGAGAGGTGTGTGTAAACAGTGGCAATGTCACTGATCGTCTGTTCCCTGATATAGGGATCAGTGACATCACACGTCCAGCCCCGCCCCCCTACAGTTAGAAACACATATGAGGTCACACATAACCCCTACAGCGCCCCCTAGTGGTTAACTCCTAAACTGCAATTTTCACAGTGAACAATGCATTTTTTGCTGTGAAGATGACAATGGTCCCAAAAATGTGTCAAAATTGTCCGATGTGTCCGCCATGTGTCCCAACATAAATATAGAAAGATAAGAGAAAGGAAAAGAAGAAAAACAAAACTCCACATATCTCCTCCCTCCCTCATCTCCTTCCCCCTCACTTTAATTGTTCCCTATATACAATATAGGGAGTCCAGATTTTGCGATAGTTGTCCTCCTGTTCCCTTAGCGTCATTGTGAGATTTTCCATTTGTTGTATTTCTGTTATAGCAAACCATTGTGGTCTAGTAGGAGAGACAGTACCTTTCCATAGAGCTGGAATACATGCTTTAGCTGTCGTTAGATGTCTAAGCAAAGACTAATATATTTTGAATGATAAAAATGATATCAAACAGCAAAACGGCAGGAGGATTCTCTCCAAGAGACACATCTGTAAATTTCTTTAATTGTTTCGGATACCATTTTCCAAAAATCTTTTATACCCGGTCATTCCCAAAAGATGTGTACCAGAGCCCACCGATCCTTGACATCGCTAACAAAGATTTGACACCTGTGGTAATATCCGATTCAATACTGCCGGGGTTCTATACCATCTACTCAGAATCATATACCCCCCTTCTTGGTATCTAGTTACCAATGACGCCTTATGTGTGAACCTGAATATCTTATTTCTCTGCATCTCAGAGAATGTGACCAGAGGTATATAAAAAGGACTAAAACACAAAGTATTTTTACAAAGCAACTTTCCATTTAGCAAATCTACACATGTCAAAAAATAGACTTCACTTCTACAAGGCAGAATTTACACAAGCAGCAGTGGGACATGGAAATGTAATATTAGAAAACGTGCTGAATAACTGTGCGCTTGATTAATGTTAATTGTTCAGCATACCGTCCCTTTACCACTACCTGGTTAAGGAGGAGTGACAGCTATCTCAATGCTACCAGAGACAGCTGTGAGCAATTAATGCAGGAAGCAGAGAGTCTCTGTCCATCATAATGACCTGCTCTGGATATGACTGGCAGACGTCGGGCCATTAAACCAGGATCTCTTGGATGTAAAGCAGTGCAGATTTACAGCACAGATCGTACATGTTGCAAAATACTAATTAATTCCAGACATAAAGCAGTAATTTTCTGCATTGCTCAGCACAGAAAATAAAGTGACGGATTAGAACAGCAGATCCTAATATGTACATTTAGTCCTACAGATTCTGAGCTATGCCATTTGTATTCCAGTATTTAAACACCATATGGTCTACTTGTGAGGGATTACACATTACAGAAATGCTCATGCAAAAATACACATCCAGACCATGCATTAAAGTGGTTGTATACCTTTTTTTCTTGTTACCTACAGGTAAGCCTATAATAAGGCTTACCTGTAGGTAAAATAAATTATCTCCTAAACCGTACAGGTTTAAGAGATTTCACTTTGAATGCAGCCGCTGATGTTAGTGGTGCATTTGCTGCAAAGGTCCGGCAGACCCTGCCGGACCTTGCCGGGAAGAAAACTCCTGCACGCATAACATGTCAGCTCCCTCGGAATGCACCGGGATCAGATGCTGATGCCTCGTTCTAAGGCAAATATTTCATAATGAGCAAGAATGCGCTGCATACTAGCTCATTATGCCATTGCCTTACAGGTTTTTTGTTTTTAAAAAAATATATAATAATTTTGTGCAGGTATACAACCGCTTTAAAGTACAAAAGTAAAGCAGCTCTGGAATCTACTGCTGGCTAATTCAGCTGATAAAATCCTCCAGCAAACCATGAGACAGCTAGATTGGATTGGTCCCAGATGGAAAGTTTGAAACTAGGGTGAAAAACAAACATGTTCCAGGTGTTTTGGTAAAATATTATTCGTCCTTTCAAAAGCTTTGCACAAAGATCCGAGTTGTAGTTTGTGTGTGTTATCTGGGGATTGTTGGATAAGGGTAACTTCAAAACTTTTTTTTTGCATTAAAATAATTAAACCGGTTATACTTGCATGCTCTGTGCAATGGTTTTGCACAGAGCAGTCCCAATTCTCTTCAGGGGTCACTCTAGCTGGCAGTCCTCGCTCTTGCTCTTCAGTGATTGCCCCCATAGGAAGCAGATTCCTATGGGGGCACTCATGTGGGCTCGCTCTCGAGCTGCCTTGTCTGCATACATTGACACTTGGTGCAGCTCAGCCCAGCCACCACTACCTCATCACAGATCTTGATTGCCAGCAGCAGGAGCCAAACTGAAATCTTTTAGGTGGAGGGAAATAAAAAATAAAATAAAAATATGGTTGCATAAGTGTGCACACCCTACTAATACTTTGTAGTTACTTAAACTGATACTTTGTTGAAGCACCTTTTGATTTTATTGCAGCACTCTTTTGGGTATGAGTAACAGCATGGTACTCCAACACAACAAATCTGTCAGACTGCGAGGGGCATCTCCTGTGCACACCCCTCTTCAGATCACCTCACATATTTTCAATCAGATTCAGGTCTGGGCTCTGGCTGGGCCATGCCAAAAACTTGAAACTTCTGGTGAAGCCATTCCTTTGTTGATTTGGATGTATTCTTTCGGTCATGTCATGCTAAAAGATGAAGTTCCTTTTCATGTTCAGCTTTCCGAAGGTTTTGTGTCAATATTGAATGGTATTTGGAACTGTTCATAATTCCCTCTACCTTGACTAAGGCCCCTTTTTCCAGATGAAGAAAAACAGTCCCAAAAGCATGATGCTGCCACCACCATGCTTCACAGTGGGTAAGTTATTTTGGTGATGCACCAAGCATACCTTGCTTTCATCAGACCATAACACATTTTCTTTTGATATATGTGGTGATAGGTATCACACTGCCAAGCATTTGATCATTTCAATAAACCCCCCCTTCATGGGACACCTGATGAAAATCAGCTGCATATGAACTTTTTTGTTTGCACATTGTTTGCACTTGTGATATTACATTGCACTTTATTTTAAAATTTCTGGGAGGTATGCACATGTGTTGTGTGGTTCCCATGAATTGCACTTTTTGCCCTAGCGCTGCACTTTTATTTAAACAGTAATATTGGCATGCAACATCTTTTGTTAATGTACCAAATAGTTTAAATGTTAACATGTTCGCTATAATGTTCTACCTCTACCCAAACCTCACAATAGAAAAAACAAAACAACCAACTGACAGATTTGGGTTAACCCAGAGCAGGGTCATAGGTAAAAATATACTCTGGTGGCATGGCAGTAAGCACAATGGCACCATGTCAAACTTGAGAAACTACATCAGTACAAGAGAAGCTAGTGCTCTACCTCAATACCTGAACATAGCATTTCCTAGTTTATCATAGAAGGCATCTAAAAAGACCTGTTTCCATATTTTATTACATTTCACATTGATGCATACTGGTAAATATTAAAAAGATTGCAAAATTTAAGTTCCCCCTTGTAGATCCCTGTAATGAATTCTTAGCAAGAGAAGGGGCCACATCTCCCTGATTCAAACTTGCAGCTTTTATTTTGGATGTCATTTTCATTTGCATCCATCTGTTTTTGTAGTGGAGTCTGAAGAGTAGACAGTAGGAATAAAGCAATGGAGCAGATTTAAGTACAAAGAGCCAATGACAAAAAGTACAAAGAGAAAAACACTCTTCGCGAATGGATGCCAAGTGCTAATTTCCCCTTTGGGCAATGTGCTTGCCTGTACAAATCTCTGTAAAGGACATTAGAAAGAGATAGTGCAGGGAATACACCATAAATCAGAGTCATCAGCTCAGAGAATGGTGTTAATGTCATGTGGGCTCTTGGCTTAGATTTTAGACTAACTCTCATTTTGGAAATCTCTTTGTAAGATAGACAGGCTTATTTTTACTGAGCAATTTTGTGTGTACAAATTTAAATTGACTGGCTTACAAATTAGCTTTTTTTCTTTTTTTAATGACATTATGAAAACCAAGGAAACTGCACATTGAAATTTCTCTTTTGTTCTGGAAAATGTTTGTGAAAATAGTAGTTGTCAACGACGCAATGCCCATTCTGAGAGATTGTCACTGCTTATGACTAAGGGAGGATGAAAAGTGGTCGACGATGACTCTTTTTTTAAACAGATTAAGAATTTGAGACTATTTTTTGCTTTCTATACATGTCCTCATTAGAGATTCATTTAAATTCACATTTGCAGGCAAGGTGGAATACACTCTATGAGCACATTTTTAATAAGTATCTAGAATCCACTTTGGATGATGCTTTCTTTTAATAAATAGATACTTCAAACTGTTTCACGTAGTGGCTTTGAATAGTTTTAGCTTATGATTTGTGTTTCATTTCTCCTAAACAAAATGAACAGCCCTGCTCTGTCCATGGTTTGATTTATGTTAGGTGATAAAATGAAGAGCACATAGTCTGTGCCTAGTAAGAGACCCGTATCCTTGTCAGAAGACACACTATATTACAGAGCAGGAACAGATTTATACTTAAGCTTATCAAAGAACACAAGTAACAGATGGGGACAAACAAGATATTTACAACTGCTGCCAGGAAGAATAAATAAAAGACAAAAAAAAAGAACAAATACATATTTCATAGGGATCCCAAGACAGAACATAAAACTAAAAAACACAAAAAATCGAAAATTTCATATTGTAAAAATTTGGGCTGAAACTTTCCATCTTTTGTCAACTGTTGGTGCTTCTCAGTTTTACTGGAAATAGAACATTTGAAATATTGTAACACTTTAAATCACACAGTTTTGAAAGGTCAACAAATGGTCTTCATCATCATCATTAGATTTTTTGAATCAGCCATTGTTAGTTGATATTGGTAAAAATGATGACCTTGGTGTTGAAGTGGAAGGCAAGACAAAACCAAGCTTAAATCGACTCAACTCTCTTCTAAGCCTATTCCATGTAACCGGTAAAAGGAAATATGCCCATACTTGCCTACTCTGAAGTCACTCCTATCTGGTCAATTGACTCCTCAATCCAGAGCACCTGTTGCCATTTTTTGCACCCTAGTTTCTATGTTTTTGTGCAGATGACATGGAAACAAGTACCGTATTTTTCGCTCTATAAGACGCACCTAGGGTTTTAGAGGAGGAAAACAAGAAAATAAATATTCTGAACCAAATAGTGTACGAAAATATTTGCTGCGGACAGGGACAGGGGCTGCGGACATGGACAGGGGCCGAGCCCAGCTGAGCGAGGACCGCCCCCTCCTGCTCGAGTATAGCCAAGCCCAGGATATTCACTTTAATGCCGCTTTATGAGGGACTCTATTTGTGCAGCCGTCGAAACTCGTGGGGGGCTTTTTCTAGTGCGGGGAGTGGCTTTCTTGCAGTGGTGGGGGGAGCGGTGGCAGTGCCTGATGTACATTTGGACCATAAGACCCAGAGACATTTTCCCCCATATTTTTTTTTTTGGGGGGGGGGGGGGGGGAGTGTGTCTTATGGTCCGAAAAAAACGGGAATTCAACTATGCTCAAAACCTTAGGAACTGGGGTGCAGACAAATGGTTGCAGGTGCTCTGGACTGATGAGTACAAATGTTAAATATTTAGCGGTTTAGAATGCATTAAGATAAACAACTTTCTACCTTTAGAACCACTTTAAACTGAAAGACTTATTAGGGACCCATTCCCAGTGCCAGTTTCTCTTGCAAAAAGCCTGTCAAATTCCATAAAGTGTCTCTTATGGATATACAATTTCTAAATTAAGATAACTAATGTTCTATAGTAAAGTTTTCTGGTAATAAATGACATGCTGGACACTGACAACATGCTTGCCAACTCAAATTATAGCTAGCTCCAGTCTTCATTAAAGTCTCGACAAACATTTTGTGCTGCCACCTACTGCTGACTACAACAGGGCAACTCAACTTTCGAGGGGGAATAAAACAAACAAACAAACAAAAAACAAACAAACATAGTATTAACAATTGCTACATAAGCCATGTTGTAATTTATTATTAAGAATTACCTTTCCATCTCAGTCTGTAAAATATGGCAACCTGGAGGTGTTCTGTACACACAGTTGGTGTACATAACACTGATTTCCCCAGAAGACTTCACTAAGATACAAGTCAAATTTTAACTGCCCTGTTCAACAGGCATTTCAGTTTTAGTGAATTATTCCAAAAGATTAAATTCCTCTAAAGGGATGCAGACACTGCAAATTTTCTCATTAGAACACTGAGTGCATTAGCTAATTGTATGTACCAAAACCCTGCTATTCAGAATATGCAGAATATTTTTTTTTTTTTGGGGGGGGGGTATGTCAGCAGGAGGCAGAGAAACAGCAGCACATAGATCTTCCCAGTGAAGAGCTGTGAAGGGGGTGTTTCAGCACAAGTCTGGCCAATGGAGTACAGGCAGTCTGTGCTAAGTAGAATGTAAAGAAAAAAAAACTGGACCACGCTGGGATGGATGCGCTTCATGCTTAGTGTGGTCAGTCTGAAATAAGAAAGCAGGGGAACTGGCAGGATCACTGTGTATTGCACACTGGAAGTAGGAAACAATGTAGGAATAGGATACTTTTGCATACATTTACAAGGTACAACAGACACATACTGTATCGGGAAATATAGGTTAGGGTAACATACATAGGGTCTATCAGTGTTTACTTGAACAGCTTAAAAAATAAAAGCACATTGCTATACAGTAAAATAAAAAAAAATAAAAAAAATATGTACAATTAAAAAGGGGTTGTAAACCTTCCCGTTTTTTCACCTTAATGCATCCTATGCGTTAAGATGAAAAAACATCTGATAATTACTGGCTCCCTGCTTTACTTACCTGAGCCCTTGAAAGTCCCGCGTCAAGAACGTGCTGGATCTCGGCCCAGGCTTCTTGGCTCTTTGTTGGATAGATTGATAGCAGCACAGCCATTGGCTCCCGCTGATGTCAATCAAATCCAATGATGCGGGGGGTGGTGCCGAGTTGGGTATTCGTGTCTATGGATGCAAATGCTGGACTCGAGAGTGCACCTGCAAGGTGACCCCCTTGGGACCCCAGAAGACGGCGTTCGTGGGCCACTCTGTGCAAAACTAGCTGCATGTTTGTTATTAAAAAAAAAAAAAAAAATTGAACCTTTAGTATCACTTTAATGCTAAAGTATGCCACTTTAATAAAAAAATAAAAGCAAAAATAAAGCAACAATATTCTTCATTCAATAAAATATTTGAGATTCTTCTTTCTGGAAGCAGACAAGGACGAAGATGTGATGGCAGATGACAGAATTTTCAATGCTGCATGATTCCTTCATAAGGGCATTGAGCAGAGGTGACCTGAGAGATGGGACTGTCATCCAATGAACATAAAAGTGGTCCCTGAAGAAATCAGAACACTATGGAGCCAAGAGAATACATAGCACTGTGACCTCAAGACTGACACTTTTACATTGTGCTGATGAAACTAATAGAAATACCTCGAGGGGACTAGAACATAAAGGCTTTTACACCATTACAGCACATTTCACACTCAAGCCTTTCAACTTTAATCATCACAAAAATACTATAACTAGATTACATAATAATGAAAAGTGTTCATGAATTAAAGCAGTCAGCAAACATTTGTGAAGGTCTGCACATAAATAATGTGTATGTACTGTATATGCAAACTTTTATTTAAAATTTTAGATAGAAAAGAGGAAAACAAAAGTGCATTTATTTTTTGCTGTCTGAGCTCCCTGTTGGAGATTTCCCTTCATTTCCTCTCCCAAAGATGCAACAGAAAGAGGACAAATCTCCACAAAGTGACAGCTGTCACCAGAACACTGGACGGTTTAGAGTCTACTCACACCACTGCATTATGGGAAAGCACATTACCTGCATTATTGTACTGCAGTGCCATTAACTTTGGATGGCACCACAATGTGCCTGTGCTGCAGCATATTTCAACTCACAGTAATAGACAACTGCATGTTTCAATGTGCTGCAATAAAAAATTAAATGCTGCAGATACATTTTTAGGCAGCCCAGTGTTGTGAATGATGCCGGTGTTCCATCAAAGAAATGTCCCCTGTCAGGTAGTGCCTCCGACGACCTGGGCAGTATGGCACTGCACTCCAGCTTATTAACCGATCAGCTGGCGTGACGGCACACGCACAGAACATCGGAGGCACTATCTGATGATCTGCAGAGTGCCGATGCTGTATTGAATACTGCCCCCTGTCTGATATGCCTCTAATGTGTCTGCTCTGTTGCATGACGGGTTCAGTGTGCTGAAGGGTGGCTTTTGTGTGTGCTGCAAACTGCTGTTAGACACAGGCAAAAGCAGATGTTCAACACACTGAACCCGCCCTGCAACACACAAAACACAACCTGCTTCAGCGAGGCAGAATGTGACAAGTACGTTCTCCCTGTGCTTTTTGCATATTGTCGGATTCTGTCTTTGACATGGTGAGCATGCACTGTGTTGACGTCACACCAGCTGATCAACAGAAAGATCACACCAGCTGGAGTGACGTTGGGTCTGCGCATGCGCAGTACCAATCAGAGGAATTTTCAACAGAGGGCATTATTCTACAGAACACCGGCAGTAGAGACTGTGCAGCAGAGCCACATAAGCCGATGCTTCCTGTATAGCGCCAACTCCTGTCACAGGTGGGAGTGATACCAATTGCACTCTGCCTAGGACAGCAACAGCAGGCTTTACCTGAATGGAAGACTTATTCAAGGTAAGTTTATTACTAAAGTGTATATATGGGAATATCTAGTCTGCAGTGGTTACAGGGCTGCTTTCAAACTGATCCACAGATGTGGCGCAGTGTACTTGCATTGAGCCATAGACTTCTGTTATTACCTGCGGGTTTAGTGTGATTTTTAGAAAGTGCACACCTGCAGGATATAAATAGAAGTCTATGGCAAAGTGCCGGCAACCCACAAATGCACTGCCACCCACGGTGTTGGGGAAACTGCAGGGCATCAGTGTGAAAGCACCCTTAGGCACCGTTCACATAGTCATCTTGACCCAATCGGACCCTCTATGCACCTCTATGGAGCGGCAGATGTAAAACAGACTTGAGTCCATTTAAACGCGCCTACCTCTAATCTGTTCCCCTAAAAAAAAATAAAAAAAACAGAATGGGATCTGTCCCCTTCCATCTGGGTCATTTAGAGAGGAGAGACCATAGAGTAGAACAGGCCGTATCCATGTTCGCTCAGCAAATGCAGTGTGGACACGGACCTGTCATCCGCCTGCTCAACTCATTATGGCCCGTGATCCATCATCAAGTCACTTAAGTGGCCCTCACTTTTCAAAAGATTGGGCACCTCTGCCTTAAAGCGACATTAAAGATTGTTATTTTAATAAAAAGAAACCAAAAAAATAAACAAACAAACAAACATGTTACCTGCTCTGTGCAATGGTTTTGCACAGAGCAGCCCCGATCGTTTTAGGGTCCCCAGCCAGTGCCCTAGGCTCCTGTTCTTTCATGGGGCACCAGTACGTGCTCACTCCCATGCCACCCTGTCTGTCTGTTACTGACACAGAGTGGGTAATTGAGCCCCGCGCTCGCTTGGTACAGCATTCGATTGACAGTAGCTGGGAGCCAATGGCTATCGCTGCCATCAATCTGCACAGGGAGGAGGGAGACTGTGGTCAGAGCCACTGCTCTTGTGAGTATCACTGGATTGTGTCTGGATCAGGCAAGTATAAAGCGGCCGGGGGATTTTGCAGCACAGGAGATTTACCGTAATGCATAGAATTCATTAAGGATAAAAACCTTCAGGCTTTAGAATCACTTTAAAGTAGAATTCCAATGGGATAGGTCGTTACAATCATCGACCTATGTTTCATAGGATTAGATCTGCAGTGTATATCTTATGCCCCTGTTATGGAGTACTCACTCTAGGGATATTGGTTCCGCAGGTCAGCTAGACTGCTTGGAGCATAGCTCCCTAGACATATCATAGCACCTTGTACAATTTTCTACCTTGACCAAGAGACATTTAGGTAGATTCAGTAAGAGTTAGGCCGACTTATCAGTAGATAAGTCGACCTAACTCAGAATCTACGCCGACCTATATTTAAGCGTATGCTCAAACAGAGATACGCTTAAACATATTTAAGATAGGACGGCTTGCGCCGTCCTATCTTAGGTTGCAATATTTTGGATGGCCGCTAGGTGGCGCTTCCATTGCGGCCGGCGTAGAATATGTAAATTAGTTTATACGCCGATTCACGAACGTACGCCCGGCCGCCGCAGTCGATTTACGCAGTTTCCGTAGCGCATTACAGGCTAAAGTTATTCCATCTATTAGGTGGAATAACAATGTTAAAGTATGGCCGCCGTTCACGCTGCGAGATTCGAATTTTTTACGTTGTTTGCGTAAGTCGTCCACAAATCGGGATTTACGTTGTTTACGTCCACGTCGAAATCAATAGTAACCGCAATGCACACTGGGAAATGTAGTCGCCCGGCGCATGCGCAGTGAAAAAAAAACGTCAAAAACGTGAGGTCAAGCCTCATTGCCATCAAACATGCCCTCCTCCAAGCCATTTGAATTTGGCACCCTTATGCCCGCCCGCTTTAGGCTACGCCGCCGTATATTAGCATGCAAGTATATTGAGAATCATTACTAGCCTAGCTAATTTACAGCGGCGTAGCCTAAACAGGCTAAGCTACGCCGCCGCAAAGTTAAGTCCATCTCTTTACCTTCAATAACAGACCCTTTACAATAGGTAGCGCTTACGCTCCCAATACACACCAGCTTCGCAAATAAACTGTTTTGCAAGGTTTCAAGACTCCAGAGGGGTCAGCTGGTGATATGTGGAGACTTCAATGTTACTGCGTATCCCCATCTGGACCTTTCATCCAAGTCGAAATGCCTTCCCCTGGCACTTCAACCAATACTTCATAAAGAAGATCTTTAGGATACTTGGAGGTGCCAACATGCTGAAGAGCGTGACTTCACTTTCCATTCTGTGAGTCATAACTCGCACTCCAGAATTGATATGATCTTGGTGGATAGGGTACTATTGCAGGCTGTGTCTTCCTCTAGTGTCCATGATATTACATGGTCAGACCATGCTCCGGTTTCCATATCGATCCTTGAGAAACACACACCCAGCTCCGCATATGTTTAGAGAGTTAACTCACAACTTTTTAACTCCGATCAAAATGTTTTAGATATTAGCAAACATCTTCGAGAGTATTTTCAGTTGAATTCTCAGTCAGGCTCTGATCCTTTTGTTGTTTGGTGTGCTCACAAGGCCTTCATAAGGGGTATTCTTATACAGATGTGTTCGTGAATTAAGAAGCAGAGGTCGTTGCAGCTCGATAAACTATTGAGAGATGTACGCATTCTTGAATCCGCCAATAAGGCAAACCCTACCAACTCCTCATGCACAGCCCTATCCAAATTACGTACAGATCTACGCCTATTGTTGATAGAACAACACGATAAATAACTTAAAGCCCTTATTAGCACATTACTCTTCTGGTAATAAGGCGGAAAAATTCCTAGCGAATCACTTTAAAGCAAAAAAGCGCCAATCTAAAATTGAATACCTGACAGACCCACGTTCAAAACAAAAAATTATTAACCCAAAGGGAATTGCGGATGCTTTTGCGTCCTACTATAGTTCTCTTTATAATTTGAAAGATGGCCCTGGCACCCCACAACCCAACAATCATGATATCCAATAATTTTTGGCCTCTTTGCAACTTCCTACTCTTACGAGTAATCAGTTGCAAAAACTCAAAACGCACCTATAACCCCCCAAGAGATCAGCAAAGCAATCCATTCCTTACCGGTGGGGAAATCTTCGGGGCCGGATGGCTTGTCGAATGACTAATTCAAGCGTTTTCAAGAATTCATCACCCCAAGCATCTCCTCGATGTTTGCGGCTGCAATGGCTTCGACCTCATTCCCATCAGAAATGCTACAGGCATATATAGTGACTATACCGAAACCAGGCAAAGATCCCTCCCAACCGGCTAATTATAGACCGATTTCGTTATATGCAAAAATTATAGCCTATAGATCAGGGATATGCAATTAGCGGACCTCCAGATGTTGCAAAACTACAATTCCCATCATGCCTTTGGGTGTCATGCTTGTGGCTGTCAGAGTCTTGCTATGCATCATGGGACTTGTAGTTCTGCAACAGCTGGAGGTCCGCTAATTGCATATCCCTGCTATAGATTGTCCCCTATTTTTCTAACCCTTATCAAGCCGGATCAGACAGGTTTTGTCGCTGGACGCCAGGCGTCAGACGCTACCAGAAGAGTGTTGGGCATAATCCACCATGCCAGGGCAAGTTGGGTGCCTTCTCTGCTGCTTTCCCTGGATGCGGAGAAGGCATTCGACCGTATTCATTGGCAATATATGTCCCACACTCTTCAGGAATTTGGATTCTCTGGTCGTATTTTGTCTGCTATATTAGCATTGTATACTACTCCTTCCGCAAAAGTATATACTTCCAATATTTTGTCCCAGCCCTTTAAAATTTCAAACGGAACCAGACAGGGCTGTCCTTTGTCTCCATCCATTTTTAGTTTATTAATTGAACCCTTAGCAGAAGCTATAACAACATCACCTCTAATTACCTGCTTTAAATTTCAAAATAGTTCCCATGTTATAAATCTGTTTGCCGATGATATAATCATTTTTCTAACAAATCCGGAAACCTTAGCGGCAGCTCATGATATTCTTACAACTTTTAGCGCCTTGTCTTACTATAAAGTTAACTTGACCAAGTCCCTAGTGTTAGACCTTGGCATAGATCCTGTTCTCCGAGAACAACTTCAGGCCTCCTACTCTTATACCTGGAGTACCGATGGGATACCTTATTTGGGTATTAGTTTAGTGTCAGATGTTACAAAATTGGCAGACATTAACCATTTCCCTCTAATTGAAAAACGAGCAAATGATGCAAAGAGAATGTCAAAATGTGAACTCTCCTGGACAGGCCGTCTCGCCACTTTTAAAATGTTTATGTTGCCCCAGGTTTTGTATCTCTTCAGATCACTTCCCATGCCTATCAGAAGGCCGCACCTGATGGAGCTTAACCCCTTCCCTACCGGTGCATTGTAAAATGACGCCGGCAGGAACCCTCCCTCGATCCGGGTGGACGTCATATGATGTCCTATGTTCCCAGTGATCTAGGGCCCGCGGCAACGCTCGTGACCCGGCGCGGGTGCCCGGCGGCCGCGATTGCTGCTGGGCACCCACGATTGCCGGTGATCACGGCAGGAGTGTGGATCTGTGTGTGTAAACACACAGATCCACCTCCTGTCAGCGGTGAGGAGACCAATGTGTGTTCCCAGTACAGAGGAACACACATCAGTCTCCTCCCCTTGTGAGTCCCCTCCTCCCTACAGTTAGAACACACCTTAGGGAACATATTAACCCCTTCAGCGCCCCCTAGTGGTTAACCCCTTCCCTGACAGTCACATTTACACAGTAATCAATGCATATTTATAGCATTAATCTCTGTATAAATGTGAATGGTCCCAAAAACGTGTCAAAAGTGTCCGATGTGTTCGCCGCAATGTCACGGTCACAAAAAAAAAATAGCAAATCGCCAATACTAGTAAAAAAAAAAAAAAATGCCATAAATCTATCACCTATTGTGTAGACGCTATAACTTTTGCGGAAACCAATCAATATACGATTATTGCGATTTTTTTTCCAAAAATATGTAATAGAATACGTATCCTCCTAAACCGAGGAAATTATTATTATTTATTTTTTTAAAACAAATTGTGATATTAAATAATGTAAAAAATATATATTTTTTTTAAATTGTCGCTGTTTTTGTTTATAGCGCAAAAAATAAAAACCGCAGAGATGATCAAATACCAAAAAAACATAGATTTAGTTTGGGTACAGTGTTGCATGACCACGCAATTGTCATTCAAAGTGCAACAGCGCTGAAAACTACAAATTGGTCTGGGCAGGAAGGGGGTGAAAATGGCATGTATTGAAGGGGTTAATAAGATTTTGAAAAATGTTGTCTGGCAAAACATGAAACCCCGATGTTCGCATGCCCAGCTTTTAAAACATAGGTATGCTGAAGGCATGGGCATGATCGCTTTGCATGACTATTGGGTAGCAACTCATCTAGCCCAGCTCAAAAGTTGGTTTTCGACGTAATCGGATATGCTATGGATTGATGTTGAACGGCATTGTAGCTCTACTCCTTCGCTTAAAAACTTGCTAATAGTTGATGCTTGGAAGCCTAGAATATTAAGTCACCTACCACTTTCTACCTAAGCTTCCTTAGAGGCGTGGAGAACACTTTGCTCTCTGAAACCTCCTCGGGAACAGGAGGCATCTGTGCCTATCCCGATTAGAGTCGTGGAACTATTAATCCTGGATTTTTCCCTTCAAAAATGGGAAAAGAAAGGAATTATGACCCTCCAACAGTTACTCAATTTAACATCAAGTCCTTTGGGAAGATTCAAACTGAATTCCATATTCCTGCTACAGACCATTATTTGTACCTCCAACTCTCTCACCTTTTAATCTCCCTCACCTCTCCTGAAATAATTATATACAAACAGAGTTGGCGTTTCTTTGTAGATACGCCCTCTCATACCAAAAGATATTGCCCTATTTTATAACTTGCTACAAAATAAACATATTTTCCATAAATCCACTCCTTACCTAAAGTGGGAAGCGGATCTTGGGGAATCCTTCACCACCTACCAATGGCAATACGCTTTCAAGTCCATCTACCAGGCCTCCAAATGCGCAAATCATTGGGAGTTGGCTTACAAAATTGCCCTGAGATAGTACCTTACCCCATACAGGATCCCTAGAATCATACTCCCCACTTTGCTGGAGAGGTTGTGGTGGGGTAGGTCAGCTCATTTTCTGGTCGTGTAGACACCTGACCAGTTTCTGGAACAGGGTGTTCTGCACGATTTCTGATATTACCGGGATCATCACTCTGCCCTCTCCAGCTCTGGCGATTCTTAATATAGGCATAGATCTATTCCCTCTAGATTGCCGCAAAATTGTCACTCAAATCCTGCTAGCTGCTAATTACTAGGAAATGGAAGTCTAATTTGTCTCCTAATATATCAGAGCTGATCATATGGTGAAACAAAATTTTGCTTTTGAAAATTTACTGGCATACAAACATGGTTCCAAACGACTATTTGACCATCATGGGCAATTATGGACTCTCTGGGTCAAGAATCTGTAATTGTTGGAACTGCTGTTCTGTCACAAATTTCCCTCCTTTTGCTTATCATACCGGATCGTACAGCCCGACCGATCAAAAGTCTAAAGACTCAATGTTTATTGTGTTAAACCCTTTTATTTATATTTTGTTATTGCCATTTTGTTCTTTTGTTTTTCTTTATTTTTCTGTTATTTTCTTTGCTCAAAGTTCTGGTATTTTACCTGGTTGTCACTGACTATGTTCTTTATAACATGTACCATGCACACATAGTATTACTTGATGTCTGATGCTTGTTGTCTTGCTTATCTACTGAGGCATTGTACACTAATTTGTATGCTGTAATACATGTTACTATTTTCTTGTTATTTAATAAAAAGAATGAAAAAAAAAAAAAAAAAAAGGAGGATACCTTACCCCTCCTAACACCTATTCTGACTAACCATTTTCAGGCACTTCACTCTAGTCCCATGATCCAGCTTCCCTGTCAGGCAGTGGTGTTGCAAAGAAGAGAATGAAGCACCAACGATAGATGGGCCATAGTAAGCCTAACGTCACTGCTCCCAGGCATTACCAGCTGTTGAGTGCTCCATCCTCTCCCCTGCAGCTGGTGCTGGTTTACACAGAGGAGACCGGGCCGAAGTGGTCTGAAAATAGGCAAGTATACTGAGCTTTTCTTACAGGTTAGTCAGAATAGGTGTTAAAGAGGGAGAGAAAGCAATTTAAGAGATGTTTGGTTTTGTCAGGAATTCTACCTTCAATACTGGGCATGTAAACCCCCCCCCCTTCTTGCCCAGGTCAATTTTCAGCTTTCAGTGCTGTCACACTTTGAATGGCAATTGCATGACCATGCAGCACTGTACCCATATGATTTTTTTTTTTTTTTTTTTTTTTGAGACAGAGCTCTCTTTTGGTAGTATTTAATCACCACTGGACTTTTATTTTTTGCTAAGCAAACTAAAAATGTACTGAATAGTTTGAAAAAAAAAAAAAACACCACACTTCGTTTTGGTTATAACATTGCACAAAATAAATAATTTGTCCTTCACTGATGTACGCCAATAGGTGGCACTGATGGGCTCTGAAAAGGAGTCATTGATATGCTGTACTAATGGGCACTGTGGCACGTCAAGGTACCATGTACAGGCTGGGACTAAGATCCAAGGAGGCTGCCCAGGGACAGGGATAAAGGATTGATTTAAAGACCAACACAAGACCAAACACAATGATATAATTTTTATTTTACCAAAACAATATTAAAAAGGCCTGCGGGTGACACGGCTGTCATGTATGGACAACCTAACACATTATATATATATATATATATATATATATATATATTATAAAAAAACGGATCCGATTTAAAAAAAGATCTACACCACAGTGAAGAGTCAACCAGAGTTACCAAAAGATAAGAAAGTTAAGCAACTGAAATATCACTGTTGGGTTAATTTAAGATTTTCACAAAAAAAAAAAAAAAATGTAATAAAAATTAAAGCACTGTAGTGCAAACTGCAGATTCTCAATGCCAACATATTATAGACATTTATAGCTGTACTTGCAAAAGTTAACACTACCTATTTTGAGCATCATTACAGTCTTCATTTTGCTGTTAATTATGTTAATTTCTAATTTCTTGTTATTAAGACATCCAACAACCAAAGCCATGTCATATCCACAAATACGGAAAAGCATCATATGACTCAAATAATAAAGTTTACTTATAATCTATTTTAACAGCACCGGAAACAGCCACTTGAAGGTCACGGGTACAGATTTACTACCACAAGCATGAAAAAAGCGCTTACATAAACATTTTGAATTTTCTTTTTCTTTATCTTTAAAAAAGTGTTTTTAAAATCATGGGTATTGAGAAAAAACACTTAATCATGGTTTCATCTAAGAGGATTGAACCTTACATTGCCTTATTGATTAATAATATTATTTCCCCCCAGAATCCAGCATAGTAAGTTGTTACTTGCTGCTAATTCAGCTTAACTGCTGCTTTTAGAGCGCAAGGTCAGCATGAATTTTTTTCCCCAAGAGCTCTTAAACTACAATAGGAGTCCGAAAAGAGCATAGAAAAACACAATTTACAGAGCACCAGATTTATTGATTTTGATGAGTGGTACCTGTAAGACGCAAGATGTATGTGATCAAGCCTCTAGGGAGAAACACATTTTATGTCAGTCACTTATACAGAAGATTTCACCATAGCTAAAGGTTGTGATTAATGATAATGTATAGAAAATAACAGTGTGAAAATAAAAACCAGCTAGCAAAGTGAATAAAATCACAAAAACAGAATATCTTTATGCTACAGAGATTGAAAATAATTTGGTGCAATTCATTAACAGTACAGATGCTTGCTCTGTACAACTTGGTAGGTATGGAGTCACACACACACACACACACACACACTCACAAGAGTAGACCCCTCACATTTTTGTAAATTTTTTATTATATCTTTTCATGTTACAACACTGAAGAAATGGACTTTGTTACAATGTAAAGTAGTGAGTGAACAGCTTGTATAACAGTGTGAATTTGCTGTCCCCTCAAAATAACTCACACAGCCATTAATGTCTAAACCGCCGACAACAAAAGTGAGTACACCGCTAATTAAAAATGTTCAAATTGGGCCCAACTAGCCATTTTCCCTCCCAAGTGTAATGTGACTCAGTGTAAGGTCTCAGGGGTCTTAAATATGGTGTTAATCACTCCTCATACTGGTCACTGGAAGTTCAACATGGCAACTCATGGCAAAGAACTCTCTGAAGATCTGAAAAAATGAATTTTTGCTCTACATAAAGATGGCCTAGGCTATAAGATTGCCAAGGCCCTGAAACTGAGCTGAAACATAGTGGCCAAGACCATACATCAGTTTAACAGGACAGGTTCCACTCAGAACAAGCCTCACCATGGTCGACCAAAGAAGTTGAGTGCACGTGCTCAGCATCATATCCAGGAGGTTGTCATTGGGAAATAGACATATGAGCGCTGCCAGCATTGCTGCAGAGTTTAAAGAGGTGGGGGGTTAGTCTGTCAGTGCTCAGACCACACACTACATCAAATTGGTCTGCATGACTGTCACTTGAAAAGGAAGCCTCTTATAAAGATGATGCACAAGAAAGCCTGCAAACAGTTTGCTAAAGACAAGCAGACTAAGGACATGGATTACTGGAACCATGTCCTGTGGGCTTATGAGACCAAGATAAACTTATTTTTTTCAGATGGTGTCAAGCGTGTGTGGCTGCAACCAGATGAGGACTACAAAGACAAGCGTGTCTTGCCTACAGTCAAGCATGGTGGTGGGAGTCTCATGGTCTGGGGTTGCACGAGTGCTGCCGGCACTAGGGAGCTACAGTTCATTGAGGGAACAATGAATGCCAACATGTACTGTGACAAACTTTAGCACAGCATGAACCCCTTCTTTCAGAGACTGAGCTGCAGGGCAGTATTCCAACATGATAAACAACACCAAACACCTCCAAGATAACTACTGCCTTGCTAAATAAGCTGAGAGTAAAGGTGATGGACTGGCCAAGCATGTCTCCAGACCTAAACCCTATTGAGCATCTGTGAGGAATCCTCAAAGGAAGGTGGAGGAGCACAAGGTCTCTGTAACGGTCAGGGGTTAACGCCATTTACGATATTCCATTCCACCAACCCAAGACAGCTTATCCGACACTCCACAATCCAGCAGACAGGACCCATTCCATTCCCCAGAATAACGAGACACAAGCTCAGTTCTCTGGTTCCAAACGAATGAACACTTTAATGGTAGAATCAGTTCTTCTTATACAGTTAACAACCAAATATGGACAATGACTCAACTCCACCCACAACATGACAACACATTCCTTTAGATAATGACATTCAGATGAGCCAATTACTAATCATTACCCAGACATTCTGACTCTGCGGTACGTTATTCTCACCTGCTACATAATACACATTCCTTTAGTAAACATAATTGACATGCTAATCCACTACACCTGAAAGGTCAGACATTTGACCTTTCAGACTGCCAACACATTAGCATCAATAGAACGTTCACACAATGCAGGGTTAGTTAGCATTGCACCATGAAAAATCTTAGGAGCCAGGCTTAATTAACACAATAGACAATAGAATGCAATCACAGCAAGCTTTCCTCCCTACAGCCAGGTAGCTGGAGGTGATTAACATCAATTAACAACTTAACAGTAGCAGACTTAATTAGCACCTCAACAGTCTATGTTCCACATTGAAAGAGACACGCTCCTATTGACCTGTTGTGGTCAGAATTAACAACTTGTAATATTTCAAGATATCTTGCAATACATGAATTATTACTGTCCCATCTCATGTAATTCATGATATAATTTCTCAGGCAACCTATGCCCCTATTGGACATAGGATGACCCTAGACCCAAGAGTCATTAGTGAAGCTGGCACAGGAGTACCCCGCGTCCTTCAAAAGTCTCTGGGTATCACGGCCATTCCGTTACAGTCTCCAACAACCACCAGCTCTGTGATGTCATCATGGAGGAGTGGAAGAGGACTCCAGTGGCAACCTGGAAAGCTCTGGTGTACTCCATGCCCAAGAGGGTTAAGGCAGTGCTGGAAAATACTAGTGGCCAAACAAAATAGACACGGAGGGAGAGAGAGAGAGAGAGAGAGAGAGAGAGAGAGAGAGAGAGAGAAAAAGAGACACAGACAGACAGACACAGACACACTATCACTATCTCTATTGTGACAGCAGGTAAAAATTGACTGGTTGCATCCAGGATGGTAGGTATGTGTGTCCTAGATTTAGGCTCTATGCAGATTCGTACCACTAGGGGGAAGTGCCGAGAGTCCTGCAGGGGTAGAGTTAAATGAGCCCAGCTGAAGTAAGTGGGCTCATTAAGACCTCAACAAAAACTCCCAGCATGCTTAGGGAGGTGCTCCATCCTGAAACCAGTTCTGTGCCTGTTTAGACTGGGGAGTGTGATACTTGTGTGTGCGGTGAGACAATGCCTGTATGGCAGGGAGATATTATTAGGTGCTGGGGGGCAGCACAAGGCAGTGAATTTAATAATGCTAAAAGTGAAACAATAAAAGTGAAATATTCCATTAAATTTCGGGGGGGGGGGGGGGTGTAAAGTTTGCATGTGAAATAGCGCATGTTTCCAGTACTTAGAACTGTCCCTGCACAAAGTGTAATTTCTGAAAGAAAAAAAATCATTTTAAACCGGACTTGCGGCTATAATGAATTGTCGGCTCCCGGCAATTCAGAGAGGATTCATTCTTTAAAAAAAAAGCGTGGGGGCCCCCCCAAATTCAATTACCAGACCCTTCAGGTCTGGTATGGATATTAAGGGGAACCCCGCCGTCAATTTAAAAAAAAAAACGACGTGGGGGTTCCCCCCAAATATCCATTCCAGACCCCTTATACGAGCACGTTTAACCTGGCCGGCCGCAGGAAAAAAAAAAAAAAAGAGAGGGGACAGAGTGCGGCCCCCCCTCTCCTGAACCGTACCAGGCCACATGCCCTCAACATGGGGAGGATGTCCCCATGTTGATGGGGACAAGGGCCTCATCCCTTGTCTCCATCAACATGGCCTGGTGGTTGTGGGGGTCTGCGGGTGGGGGGCTTATCAGAATCTGGAAGACTCCTTTAACAAAGGAGATCCCCAGATCCTGCCCCCCCCATGTGAATTGGTAATGGGGTACATTTTACCCCTACCATTTCTCTTTTATTGTTTCACTTTTAGCATTATTAAATTCTAAAAGTTCTGCTCCCGAAAAAACTGCAGTTTTTAAAAACTTTTTTTTGCATTAATACATGTCCCCTGGGGCAGGACCCAGGTCCCCCAAACACTTTTTAGGACAATAACTTGCATATTAGCCTTTAAAATTATCACTTTAGATTTCAAATGTTCGAGTCCCATAGACTTTAACAGGGTTCTAAAATTCACACAAACATTTGGTGCGTTCGCAAGTTCTGGTGCGAACCGAACAGGGGGGTGTTCGGCTCATCCCTAATAATTTGTGAAATGATATCCACCTGTGTGTAATCTAAGTATCACAAGATCTGTCATTACATACACACACACACACACCTTTTTGAAAGAGGCACCACTAACCAAAAGCTGCCATGAAGACCAAGGACTCTCCAAACAAGTAAGGGACAATGTTCTTGAGAAGCACAAGTCAGGGTTAGGTTATAAAAAACATATTCAAATCTGTGATGATCCCTAGGAGCACCATTAAATCTGTCATAACCAAATGGAAAGAACATGGCACAACAGCAAACCTGCCAAGAGACGGCCGCACATCAAAAATCACGAACCGGACAAGGAGGGCATTAATCAGAGAGGCAGCACTGAGACCCAAGGTAATCCTGGAGGAGCTGCAGAGTTCCACAGCAAAGACTGGAGAATCTGTACATAGGACAATAAGCCGTACACACTCCATAGAGTTGGGATTTATAGCAGCGTGGCCAGAAGAAAGCCATTACTTTCAGAAAAGAAAACTAAATGGCACATTTTGAGCTTGTGAAAAGGCATGTGGGAGACTCCCAAAATATATGGAGGAAGGTGCTCTGGTCTGAGGAGACTAAAATTTTACTTTTTGGCCAAAGAAGGTCAAAATAATATAATGTGGTTGCACACCCTGGGGATGTAGCCATGTTCAGAATTAAGCAATCACATTCAAACTCATTTTAAATAGTAGTCAGTACACACCTATATCATTTAAAGTGCTTCCAATTACCCCCAAATAAAAGTTCAGCTGTTCTACTAGGTCTTTCCCGACATTTTTTAAGTTGCATCCTACAGCAAAAGCCATTGTACGCAGAGGAGCTTCCAAAGCATCAGAGGGATCACTGATGAGGCAGCACTGAGACCCAAGGTAATCCTGGAGGAGCTGCAGAGTTCCACAGCAAAGACTGGAGAATCTTTACATAGGACAATAAGCCGTACACTCCATAGAGTTGGGATTTATAGCAGCGTGGCCAGAAGAAAGCCATTACTTTCAGAAAATAAAACTAAATGGCACATTTTGAGCGTGTGAAAAGGCATGTGGGAGACTCCCAAAATATATGGAGGAAGGTGCTCTGGTCTGAGGAGACTAAAATTTTACTTTTTGGCCAAAGAAAATGCCAAGTCTGGCCCAACACATCACATCACCCAAAGAACACCAGCAGTCGGGACTGGGAAACTAGTTAGAGTTGAGGGAAAGGTGGATGGTGCTAAATACAGGGAAATTCTTGAGTAAAACCTGTACCACTCTGTGCGTGATTTGAGGTTAGGATGGAGGTTCACCATCCAGCAGAACAATGACCCCAAACACACTGTTAAAGCAACACTTGAGTGGTTTAAGGGGAAACATGTAAATGTGTTGGGATGGCCTAGTCAAAGCCCAGACCTCAATACAAAATCTGTAGTCAGACTTAAAGATTGCTGTTCACAAGAGCAAACCATTCAACTTGAAGGCGCTGGAGCAGTTTTGCAAGGAGGAATGGGCAAAAATCCCAGTGGTAAGATGTGATAAGCTCATAGAGACTTATCCAAAGCGACTTGGAGCAGCGATAGCTGCAAAAAGTGGCGCTACAAAAGTATTGACTTCAGGGGGGTGAATAGTTATGCACATTGACCTTTTCTGTTATTTTGTCCTATTTGTTGTTTGCATCACAGTAAAAAAAAAAAAAAAAAAGAGAAGAAAATCTTCAAAGTTGTGGGCCTGATCTGTAAATTAAATTATGCAAATCAAACAATCCATGTTAATGCCAGGTTGTGAAGCAACAAAACACGAAAAATGCCAAGGGGGGGTGAAAAGTTTTTCAAGACACTGTATACACACACACACACACACACACACACACACACAGCTCTCCCTTCTTGGTACTCAGCTGTTGGTTATTTGCCAGCACTCATCGTTTCACAGTAGCGCACCTGGTGTTCATTTCCTGCTCCTCTGTCTAGCCCACAGCCAGCCCCTTCTGGCCATTTAAACTGCCTGGCTCATTCAGCGCCTTTGACTTGGTCAACATACAGTATCTAGGAGACTCTCTGCTGTGTTCCTGTTGAAGACTTGCCTGGCTGATGTCCCTTCTGGTTCCTAAACCTGTTTGCTGCCTTCTTTTATTAAAAGGTGCGATTTTAACTGAATTTTCTGTCGCCGTCTGTTTCATGGTTCCCGACAAGTGGATATAAAATGTCTACACACCCCTGTTAAAATGTCAGGTTCCTGCGATGTAAAAAAATTAAAACGAGACAGATATAATTTCAGAACTTTTTCCACCTTTAATGTGACTAATAAACTGTACAACTCAATTCAAAAACCAACTGAAATATTTTAAGGAAGGTCAAAATAATATAATGTGGTTGCACACCCTGGGGATGTAGCCATGTTCAGAATTAAGCAATCACATTCAAACTCATGTTAAATAGTAGTCATTACACACCTATATCATTTAGCCTAGGTTCACACTGCTGCGAATTCAAAATCGCGGTAAAATGCGCGATTTTACCGCGATTTTGCGGCCGCGATTTTGCCGCAATTTCGGCCGCAATTTAATGTAAATCGCGGCCCGAAATCGCAAAAAGTAGTACAGGAACTACTTTTTGAAATCGCAGATGCGGCGTCGCACTGATTAGGACAGTGCCATTGCCGACAATTGCCGCCGATTTGAGATGCGATTTGACATGTCAAATCGCATCTCAAATCGTTCCAAATCGTACCCAGTGTGAACCAGGGCTGAAAGTGCTTCCAATTACCCCCAAATAAAAGGTCAGCTGTTCTACTAGGTCTTTCCCGACATTTTTTAAGTTGCATCCTACAGCAAAAGCCATTGTACGCAGAGGAGCTTCCAAAGCATCAGAGGGATCACATTGTTAAAAGGTAGCAGTCAGGAGAAGGGTACAAAAGAATTTCAATGGCAGAAGACAATCATCAAGTGGAAAAAATATGGCACAACAGTGACATTACCAAGAACTGGATGTCCCTCTAAAATTTATGAAAAGACGAGAAGAAAACTGGTCAGGGAGGCTCCTACAGCAACATTAAAGGAGCTACAGGAATGTCTGGCAAGTACTGGCTGTGTGGTACATGTGACAACAATTTCCTGTATTATTCGTGAGTCTACGCTATGGGATAGAGTGGCAAGATGGAAGCCTTTTCTTAAGAAAAACATCCAAGCCCAGCTAAATTTTGCAACACATCTGAAGTTTCTCAAAAGCATGTGGGAAATGTGTTCTGTCTGATGAAACCCAAGGTTGAACTTTCTGGCCATAATTCCAAGAGATACGTTTGGCACAAGAACACTACACATCACCAAAAACATCATACTCACAGTGAAGCATGGTGGTGTGACAGCATCATGCTTTGAGGCCATTTTTCTTCAGCTTGAACAGGGGCCTTAGTCAAGGTAGAGGGAATTATCAACAGTTCCAAATACCAGTCAATATTGGCACAAAACCTTCAGGCTTTCGCTAGAAAGCTCAACATAAAGAGGAACCTCATCTTTCAGCATGACAATGACCCAAATCAACAGGAATGGCTTCACCAGAAGATTAAAGTGTTGGAATGGCTCAGCCAGAGCCCATACCTAAATCCAATTAAAAATATGTGGTATGATCTGAAGAGGGCTGTGCACAGGAGATGCAATTTGAGAGATTTGGAATGTTTTTGCAAAGAAGAGTGGGCAACTATTTACAAGTCAAGATGTGCCATGCTGATCGACTCATACCCAAAAAGACTGAGTGCTGTAATAAAACCAAAAGGTGTTTCAACAAAAATATTTGTTTACGTGTGTGCACACGTATGCAACCACATTTTGTTTTTCTCTCCCCCATCTAAAAAGAATTACGCTTGTTGTTCAACTGAGTTTTACAGTTTATAGGTCACATTAAAAAGGTGGGAAAAGTTTTGAACTTATTTAGCTTAGTCAAATTTTTTTACATCACAGGATTTTATATATATAAAATGGTATTATATTACTACTAATCCATTTCATTGTTGCAAGTCTTTAAAAATAGATAAGATACGAAGAAAGAGGATGGATAGCCGCACTCCAATGACCAAATGGTTGTCTTTTATTCATAAAAACACAGCAAGTACATCACTTCACAAGGTGCAACAAAGGAACAGGTAGATAGCCGACGCGTTTCGCACTGAGCTAGTGCTTAATCATGGCCATGATTAAGCACTAGCTCAGTGCGAAACGCGTTGGCTACCTGTTCCTTTGTTGCACCTTGTGAAGTGATGTACTTGCTGTGTTTTTATGAATAAAAGACAACCATTTGGTCATTGGAGTGCGGCTATCCATCCTCTTTCTTCGTATCTTATGCATGGTCAGTGCATCGCCAGCACCCACGGTATCCTGAGTCAGTCCATCTCTACATAGTGACCCACCTGGAGCGGTGATCCCTTTTCTTTAAAAATAGAGATTAACATTTACAGGTATTTGTTAAATTCAACCAGAGACCCATTTTAAGCCCATGCAGCAGCTGCCAACATTAATTGGGTGCCTTTCATATGCCATTATGTCCACTGTGCAGCATTACCAGACACTGCAGCAGGATGTAACAGAAAAGCAGGTCTATAAAGTGATCTCTACCCACTTACTAGTGATCCATATTGCATAATAAAACTGGCAATGGTCAAGACCAAATTTTTTAGAATGTATTATTTAATGTTTCATTTAGAAAAATAAATATATTTTTGCAGATAAAACAAAAAATAGGAGGTAGCATAATGCATGAGTATTTACTTAAGGAAATATCAGTACATGAAAGGTCATTGGCACCTTCGGGAAATTATTCAAGTAAGCTTTCAGTCTTCTCCATCTGCTCCCTAAAGCCTACGACCTCCAAGATACAACACAGGCATGCAAGCAGGTTTCAACACGCTGCACTTACACAACAAAACAAGCCTGAATCAAGGCATAGAATTTACTTAATGCAGTAGTGCTAAATTATTTATTTGTAAAATTACTCCGTAGGCAGCCAGAATAAACAGGGCAGAAACTCTTACGTCTACTGCTGTCAAGGTCACCACCACTTTATTTTTTATTTTTTAAACAGAACACAAATTAAGCATGGTTTTATCTATTGCATAGTAACTGTCTGGGATCATTTCAGGATAGTGTCAATGCTAATGCATTTTACCATAAAATGTTAGTCTTACTGAAATAGTATGTAACAAAGGAATCTCAGCAACATAGCAAAAGAACAGAATGGCTCATTATGTTCAAATTTGTCAGACACATCCAATCATAAAATCAACATCAACCCGAGGCGTGTGCAATATCATTGTTCATAGTGCAGTTATGTCATCACATGCAGTGCAATTGGACTTACTAAGTGATATAATTGGTGTTAACTTATTACAAAATAAATAAAAGTATGCAAGAAAGGATTGAACACATGTCTAAATAAAAGTGCTGTGTTACTTATGTTATCCAAACCCCTCCTAACCATCTATTTTTTCTTGCTCCCCTAGATAAAAAGCATTTTTTTTCCCAATACTCTCCTTCACACAAACTCCAGCAGTTTAAAAATAAAAATGCAGCTATTACTGCAATACTTTCCACTATCTTCAGCACTGTCCTTCAAAGTTCCACTCAGACGATTTATTTATTTATATTTACCTGCTCTGTGCAGTGGTTTTGCACAGAGCAGCCCCGATTCGCCTCTTCTCAGTGTCCCCTGCCAGCACTCTGGGCCCCTCCCCCTTGCCGAGTGCCCTTATAACAAGTTGCTTGCTGTGTGGGGCACTCATGCGTACTCACTTCCAAGCTGGCTCTGTGTCCATAATACACAGAGAGCATGGCTCAGTCCCACCCCCTCATTTCCACCTCACTGGCAATGATTGACAGCATCAGGAGCCAATAGCTCCCTGCTGCAGCATATCAGCCAATCAACAGAGAGAGATCTGGGAGAGCAAAGAAATATGTAGAATACGTAAGGGCCTAAACTGAGGGAAAACATTTTTTTTTAGATATATTTTTGGGGGATATTATAGCAAAAAATATATTTTTTTTTTTTTTCAAAATTGTCACTATTTTTGTTCATAGTGCCAAAAATAAAAACCGCAGAGGTGATCAAACAGCACTAAAAGAAAGCTCTTTTTGTGGAAAGAAAAAAAAAAAGACGGCAATTTTGTTTGGGAGCCACATCGCACAACCTCGCATTTGTCAGTTAAAGCGACGCAGTGCTGAATCGCAAAAACTGGACAGGTCCTTTACCTGCATAATGGTCCGGGTCTTAAGTGGTTAAGAGGCTCCTGTGGGGGTAGCGCTACAAGACTAATATCCAAATTTGTTAAATATAAAAGATGATTAAAAAAAAAAAAAAAAACTAACTATGAAAATTTTTTTTTTTACAACTCATCATTTTGAAGCCAACTTAGAATTATTTTTCTCTCTCTCTTTGGAATGAATAGGAATTCCCAACAGGTGTTGCACAATCTGTGTTTATGGACCAAAAACAACGATTTAACAACAAAACCAGCAAGTCTGTTATTTTTCATTTTCCTTTAAAGTGGCGTCTCTTCTACTGTAAGTCGCAGGAGTGCAACTTGTTCTACACTCTGTGACCTGTATTCAGCCAACAGCAAGCTAAAGCTACGTCACTCAGCTGCTTCAGACCCTGGAGAGATCCAGACTTTACAGAATCCTTAGGGCTCTTTCACACGGAGCGGACCGTTTCCGGGTCCGCTCCGTGTGTCTCCGTCGGCTCAGCGGGGATCCCCGCTCAGCTGTCGGCGGATAGGGCGGTCCCCGCACACAGTGCAGGGACCGCCCTGTCTCTGCTCCGCTGTCCCCTATGGGGAACCTGATGCAGACGGACCGTCTGTCCGTCTGCATCAGTTCCGCTCCGCCGAACGGAAGAAAAATAGGGTTTCTTCCGTTCGGAAAAGCGGATCCCGACTGACGCAGACGCTAGCGGATGCTCCATCCGCTAACGGACGCGTTCCCATAGGGATTCATTACAAGTCCGTTAACGGACTTGTAATGAGCGGACGAATGGTCCGCTAGTGTGAAAGGACCCTTAAAGTTACCTGACCAGCAGCTATCTCAGTTCCTAGTCTTAGTGGTGGCCGGGATAAGCTGCAGCTGTTCCTGCTTAAGAGGTTAGCTGATGTTTGGCTTTAATTTGTAGTCAAGCTATATCTGCTGGGGCATCCAACACTACCATTTACTAAGATTGACAATGTGGATGGCCAAAAAAAATCAAAACACACACACGCGAAGGGATATTCAGGTTGCAATACAGCACTATTAAACCCTAAAGCTAAAATGTAATGTATCTGCAAATTATTAGTATTATTTTACAGGATATTTGCAGTGCCCAACAATGTGTGCTGTGCTTTACAAAATAAAGAGACCGTACAGTTTCAATGCAATTCATGACAAGAAGTTTAGAAGGCTTGCAATCTAATGCATTCAGCCACAATTACTCATCTGCCAATGGTCAACACAGCCAATGACATTTATACCAAGCCTTAGTGGTCCAGTCAACAATAAATGTTCTCTACTCACTATTGATGAAAGTACTGCATGCAATACAAACATGGCACAACAAATTATTGTTTCTGCAACATCAGCATCTGCCATATCAGGGAGGATAAAAAAAAAAAAACTCAAATACAAAATTTTTAGTAATTCCAACTGTTTCAGATAAAAAGAACCATAATACCCTTTAACACCAATTACATTACATAAAAAGTAACAATAGCAAGCTGAATATTGAACCAAAGTGAACTTGAACAATAAAGCAAAAAGCACGATTGCTCTTCTTACGCTCTACCCCCACCGTTCTGGCTCAAGTTTGTAATTTATTTATAGATCATCTTGTCATTGGAGTGCTGTGCCGTGGTGACCTATACAGAGACAATATACTACTGATGGAACGGATGTTTAGCCTACAAAAACTACCGTTAATAATGAATTTGTCTCTCAGGAATGTAAACATGATTTCTTATCACCAAATCCCTAAACAATACTATATCCAAAAAGTCTAATGTGTTTGGCTATAGTGGTGGATGCAGATAAAGGGCCCATGCCCTAGTATGATGCACCTTATTATTGCTGCTCCAAGAAAACGCCCTCTTGAGGAACACCTGTCTTAGTAAGGTGCTACTCTCTACCTCCATCACTGAATGCACAAAGCTTGACCTGTAATTACCTCTGCGTTTATAGCAAATTGCTGTATACAATTAGGTGCTATTGACGCTGCCCTGTACCTGGACACAATAGATATTTAATGCCATCAGCACGCTCAGCAGAAACATGTTGTTACTTCATCTAAGCAGTGAAAGGTTTGATGTTCATTTGCACTTTTCTTTGTGGCAGATTCCCAGTACACTGGTGATGAGTAAACAAAATGTGATGTTTAGAGCAGGAAACTGTTGGTATGTAGCCCATTGGGGGGTTGCAGTACATATTCCTTTCCCAAGCAGGATATTGCACCAACTCTGTAGGTAAATAAGATAAAAAAGAGAACCAGAACCTTTGTGAAGTGAAAGAGTGTGTTTGATAATAAAGTTGGCAGTGTCGCCACCCAGGACAGGACCTCCGATCAGAAAGAAATCACTTCAAGAAATTAACACGTAATCAAAGTAATTGGCAGTAAATGAACTACTCTAACTAGCATATACAATTAACCATAGGTTACAGGTATATAGATGCACACCAGTATAAAAATATGATCTTTATGAATTAAAAGAATTAAAAGATTACCAATAGAACATACATCCAATGTATAAATGGGCCCAACAAGATTCCTCATGGAATTGTGTACATATACTCTGATATCGTTTTTAATAAGAGACCTCCAGATGAATGTTGCCGAAAAAGCCTCTGAGGATGATTGCCGATGCAGCATCAGTCTTGGTGACTGGAGACCTGAAGATAAGTTTTGCCTAACCTGGCTCTAGCCTATGCTGGCTAACCCTAGCTATAGAATCCCAGACCAGATGGGATAGAACTAATATAAAACAGTAGTTTCATATAAACATCATTGTAATAGGTTCACCCAATATACTAAAAGGTGATTGCTACATACATACAGTAGCACAGACCTAGCTATTTGGAACTTTTCATGTGAAATAACACACAAGAACTCCGATACACACTCAAGAAGCTATGGACAGCTGCATTCAAACTATTGGAACATAGGAATACTTGCGTAATAATCGCAGCTTCTGGTCTGGGTGAACTACAGCAGCAGCTCTTGTGTGTATAAGGTCATATGGCTCAGTTCTGTCTCTACTTTCTGGAAACTCTACTTTATAAAACATCACAATCTTCCAATCAGGGAAAGGAAATATAGTTTTATAACAAAAGCTATTAACAAATACAGACAGAGGTCAACAGATGCCTACAGGTATCTAACTCCTTGATAACTCTAACATACAGTATAATTTAACATTGTATTGTGTGTATGCTAAGGAAACATTTTATACTCCAGTTTGGAATGAAAAGCACACTAGTAATTTTGTGCCCTGCTGATGAAAAAAAAACAAAAAACAATGTATTATATGTAGAAGCACATCCTATGTCCAATCCAGAATTATTGCATAAGAAAATCTGCTAAATTATGCTACTTCCAGAAACATTTGTTGACAGAGCAGCCCAGAGGATACATTTAAACCGCATTTAGGTGAAAGAATTGTTGCATGTATTGAACAAAATTACACAAAGAGAAAAACCATAGCACTGAAATGTTGAAATGAAAGAAAAAAAAAAAATCTACAAATCCTAAAAGAATAAAAAAGTACAAAATATTCTACATTGCAGAACATCCAGATGGGAAAGCCATTGAAAAAGTGCCTAGAAAGACATATGAAGTCATAGAAAGCATGCTGGCACCAACAACCACTTAAAAACAAGAGCATATGAAGAATCAAAGGACAAATCTTTGCTCAGAACAAGTTCTGAGAACAGTACAGCACGTGGTAAAATGCAATTATACTAAATGCGGACATGATTTTTCTAATGAGGTGGGCTCATTGGGCACTTCTGGAACCATATAGGGAATAAGTAGAGGAGAGTTACCCACATGCTGAGCAGAACCAATATAGGAGAGGGATTCAGTCTTCACTATAATAGTTACATTACTAAATCCCTTTAGTGGTAAATATTTATGTGACTCAGGTCATTTGCTACCCGACCCTTCTATTGATATATTCTTGAAAATTGTTTTCTTGGATTAAAAAAAAATATATATGAACATTGCCATATGTGAATGTCCTTCTACAGGTCAACCTGTAGAAAGATCCCAATGGCACCATGATGCCAAGGCTTGCATGGCACTGTTAAATTTACATTGTAGTCAACATAAATATGTTAAAATAAAATCTCCCATGGGGTACAAGAAAAAAAAAACAAAAAAAAAAACCCTGTTGCTGTTGAGACCTTTCTTTCTAGAATCTTATACTGGCTACTCATATGGCAATTTTCTGGCACATTCAAACCATTTTCAATCCTCCAGACCTTTATATAATCTGCAATCAATAGAGACACAAACTTAAAGGGGTAGTAAACGTTCAGGGTAAAAAAAAAAAAAAAAAACTCTCCCTGCAAGGTAAAGCCATAATGTGCTAGAATGTATCACATACTAGCACATCATGAAAGACTTACCTTGAAGTAAAGCCCTCCAGTGGCATGCTGTCACCGCCACATTTTCACCCGGTCTTCCTTCCGGGTTTGCAGAATGAGGCTGCTTGAATGGCCGAGCCGCAACGACGTTACTCCCACACATGTGCACGGATCCCTGAAAGAACAGCACGGGTATGCCGCTCCTTTAGAGTGCGTGTGCCAGAGATGTCACCAGCTACTGCTTACTACAACATCCCCTAAACGGTGCACATTTAAAAGATATTAATTTAACCTACAGGTGAGCTTTATTATAAGCATGAAACACAGACAGCAAGCGCTAAAGCCAAGATACCATATGGACAAATGGGTAAGATCACTCAGGGTTGCCCCGTGCCGATGTGAAAGATACACTTGGCATAGTGGTAAAATAAAGTCAAAAGGTGAACAGCACTCAGGACTCAGCGAGAATGGAACCAACCACAGAAAATCACCACCTCCTACAGGATCCTTAATAGGTGTAATCTGAGGCGCAAAAGGCTGTCAGGTGAACTTCAAAGTACCTCCTCTACTGTCACTTCCAGCAATGTCACCTCTACTTTGTACCACATAAAACTTCCTGTCTGCCCCCATGTGTTAATGTGATTTTAAAAAAAGATAACTTACTAAAGTGTCACAATCCTGGCTCAGAATGGTTTATAGACACTGTGCATTAGGACTGTTTTATGACTATGGAGTTTAGAGCAGAACTCGAGGTAAAAAAAAAAAAAAAAAAAGAAGAAGAAAACACAGAACAAAAAAAAAAACATTGCAGCTTGTTTTGGAAATTCAGTCCAGTGCGGTATTGCACAGTAAACCCCTTTCCACCACTAAATGCCAGCAGCCGTGTGTGTTAAATGGGAGTGCATTCTCATTTTTTTTGTTTGTTTTTATAATATGGATTGATAGATACTGATGGAGACCATGCCAAGAAAAAATTCTAATGATCAACTTAATCTTCTAGACATCACAATCTGTTTCCAAAGTATTCATGCATGCAGTAAAATGAAAATGAAATCTACACAATAAAAGTTCCTAAGAGTCAAACTTACTGCAGATGAATAAGTCAGAGATGATGCAGCAAACATGGAAGTCTGATAGGAAAATGCAAATCTCAAAAAATGAAAGGACTATTGTATAATATGGTTGTATCCATGCTGATCTCCAGCTGTTTCAGATGTATAGTTCGCCACAGGGATATATAGATATATATATATATATATATATATATATATATGAATATATATGAGAGAGAGAGAGAGAGAGAGAGAGAGAGAGAGAGAGAGAGAGAGAGAGAGAGAGAGAGAGAGAGAGAGAGAGAGAGAGAGAGAGAGAGAGAGATTATACCTTGCTTACTACCTTGTATTCTGTATAAATGATGAAAGCACTGCCATGTAAACGGTTACACGCAAAGTGGCTAAAGATTGGTTTCCCGTAGGTTTGGCAAACCCAGGAAAAGAATACACTAAATACGAATGACCTTGTTGAAGTCTATGGGTGCTGAACTTTGTTATTTTTTCCAGGCAATTTTCATGGGGGATATGTACCAATGCAAAAAATAAAAATAAACCAACAGGGCCTTTTTATGCAGCTCAAAGGACAAAAAGAAAACCCCCTCTCTAAATGACAAATCTCCACTGACTTGTAAACAAAGGGTCTGGGATCCTGTGTAGTATCGTTGACTAAACACAGACATGAACATGCATGGAAAGGGGTTAACATTTTTATTTATTTTTGAAATAGTGTGGCTGGCCAAGAGGGGTCTGCCCTCCTGAACCAAAATAGCCAACCTAGGCCACATGCTCTCATCATTATGAGGGTACCTACCAAGGAGGGACACCAAAGCCTCCCCCTTTGCAAGCTACCATTGTCCCTATGTGGATGTGGACAAGGGCTTCAAGTTCACAGTGTACCCCAAAAAAGGACTTGAGTTTCCTGGGGGGCAGAGGGAATTATTGGAATCTGGAAGCCCTCTTTAGAATAAGGAGTTCCAGATAACTGGTTCCCCCCAAGTGATTGAACAAGGGGTACCCCTTGTTACTCAAACATAATGAAAATGTACAGTAAATAGTGCACACACTCACACACACACAAACACCATAAAAAAGCCAAAATAAACAAAATGTTGCACAATGTAAATCCCAACATCATTCACTCATCCATCTACTCACGTCAGTCACCATGAGTTCCTGACTGCCGACGATGTTGACCTGCCAAGTCAACAGTACAGCCGTGAGGATCCCAAGTGATCTCACTGATCAAATCATCCTGGGTAAGGGTCTTTGATAAACATTTATGGGCATCCATAAATCCTTTAATGTACTACCCTCTGCCCTAAACCACACCAGGTCACATGCCCTCAACAGTGGAGGGCACCTGTCAAATGGGGGTTCTTTGCCCCCCAATTCAAAAGGAAAAAAGGCCTCAACCCCACATCCTGTTCTCCAAAAAGGGATCTGGAGTCTGTAGGGATAAGGGGGCTCCCAGATATCTTCCCCAGGGAGAGAGTAAGAAACCCCTTAAAAATGTAAAAAAAAAAATGCAAAAAAAAAAAAAAAAAAAAAAGAAGGAGGACTATGTAAATCAGTTTTAAGCATGTTGTCCAGCAACGCAAATCCATGTCAATCACATTGAACGTCGTGCAATAATGTTGACTACCACCATGATGTCCATCTGCCAATACACAGGTCACAAAATGACAGGTCTCCTATGCTTCTGGAATGTGAACAGCAGAAGAGAACTGGAGTGGAACCATATTTGGTCAACATCACCCACATCCCCAGAAGCTTGTTTACAATTGTAAACAGAAGAAGGTGAGGATCTCATTTAGGAGGAAGATAGTGACTTCTGGCTACATATGGTGGAGGTTCGGGTGGGTTGTGCTGTATGGACAAAACCCCATTAAAACAACTAAGTCAAAAAAGTGATCTGTAGGACAACTTCAAGGTCACTTCTGGCACAGAGCAGAGCAGACACTTATTTGACCCATCATATTACCATAGAACTCCCTATAGAGTCACAAGTTCCATAAGATGCACTGATGAAAAGCTTTAGATCACCTGTATGTGAGATGGAGTGAAAAGCTGCATAATTAGACTTTATCTGTGACATACACCAGTGGTCGTGTAGTTTCGGTCAAATGACAGGACTTTACCTACGGATGTAAACAAAACTTTGTTTTTAAGAGCATACTGTACTTTAGGTAAATATGGTTGTAATAAATGAAATTTTTAATTTGTATCAGTTTATTGCAATGCTCTCTTGAAT
Organism: Rana temporaria; assembly: GCF_905171775.1. NCBI lineage: Eukaryota > Metazoa > Chordata > Amphibia > Anura > Ranidae > Rana > Rana temporaria. The sequence continues at coordinate 84,900,705 of NC_053491.1, forward strand.
AGCACTCTTACTCTTTTCTATAAAATTGTTGACACAATAAACTGTATAGTAATACAGGAGAAGAGTATCCAGCGTGAAAGAAATGGCATACATTTAAGAAGATTTACAATGATCTCCCCAGGGCCATTATATTATGTAGAGAGGTCACAGGTTGAGAAAGATGCGCCTTTAATCTGACAGTGGAGGCAGCCTGTAAGAGATAGATAAGAGAACACTGATCCCGCTTTAACCATGGCAAGGTTAAATATGGGCAAACTGTACCAGAGGCTCAAAAATAGACACAGAATATGGGATAGAACCAGCATATGGAAAGAGAAAATAAAATAAAATTATATATCTCTCTCACACACACACACACACAGCGCCTTGAAAAAAAGTGTTCTTACTAGGGCTGCAACTAACGATCATTTTTATAAATCGATTAGTTGGCCGATTGTTTCCATTAATCAGATAATAGCCTTAAAATAATAAATAAAAAATGTTACATTTTTTTGGGCCAATTTGTTGTAGATTACAAAACACAAATTGCCGCAAAAACACATTACATGCTTTTCTGCAGCTTCTCCATTGAAGTATATTGAACCAAAAAAAATAAAAAATAGCACCGTTATGCGTTAAAAAGTGCTTGCCCTTTCCAAATACGCAGCAGAAAAAAAATCATGGATGTGAACGTGTCCCATAGGAAAACATGTAAATGAACTGTAGTGTGTTTCTGCAAAAAGCTCAAAAAAAAACAGGCCTGAGATGTTAAAAACAAAACAAAAATAAGTACAAAAAGAGAAAATAATCACTACTGTAAGGTGTTCCTTTTTGTACTGTGGAACAGTAAAAGTAATATTTACAGTAGCGATTTGCTTTTTTTGTACTATAAAAAAGGCTAATTTTCGGGTTTTTTAACCCCATTATGTTACTGGCCGATTAATCGATTATGAAAATTGTAATCGATTAATTTCATAATCGATTTGTTGTTTCGGCCCTAGTTCTTAACCTTGAAAGTTACCACATTTTGTCATGTTACAACCAAAAACTTAAAATATATTCTTTGTGATAGACATCCACAAAGTGACACATAAAATTGTGAGGTGGAAAGAAAAAGGATAAATGGTTTTCATAAAAATAAAAAAAGTGAAAAAAGTGTGGCGTGCATTTGTATTCAGCCCCCGAGTCAATACAACCATCTTTTACTGCACTTAAGCCTAGGTTCACACTGCTGCGAATTCAAAATCGTGGTAAAATGTGCGATTTTACCGCGATTTTGCGGCTGCGATTTTGCCAGGATTTCGGCCGCAATTTAATGTAAATCGCGGCCCGAAATCGCAAAAAGTAGTACAGAAACTACTTTTTGAAATCGCAGATGCGGCGTCGCACTGATTAGGACAGTGCCATTGCCGACAATTGCCGCCGATTTGAGATGCGATTTGACATGTCAAATCGCATCTCAAATCGTTCCAAATCGTACCCAGTGTGAACCAGGGCTAAAGCTGTAAGCCTTTTTGGGGATGTCTCTACAAGCTTTGCACATCTAGAGTGAAATTTTTGCAAAATAGCTCAAGCTCTGTCAGATTGGATTAGAGCATCTGAATAGCAATTGTCAAGTCTTGCCACAGATCAATTGAATTTAGGTCTGGACTTTCACTGGGCCATTCTAACATATGCTTATGTTTTGATCTAAACAATTCCATTGTAGCTATGTCTGTATGTTTAGGGTCTAAGACCAGATGGAAGGTGAACCTTCGTCCCAGTCTCAATTCTTTTGCAGACTTTAACAGGTTTTCTATTAAGACTGCCCTGTATTTGGCTCCATTCATCTTCCCATCAACTCTGTCTAGCTTCCCTGTCCCTGGTGAAGAAAAGCACCTCCACAATATGATGCTGCAATCACCATGTTTCACAGTGGGGATGGTGTGTTTAGGATGATGTGCAGTGTTAGTTTTCTGCAATACATATTTTCCTTTTAGGCCAAAAAGTTCAATGTTGGTCTCATCTGACCAGAGCACCTTCTTCCACGTCTTTGCTGTGCTCCCACATGGCTTCTCGCAAACTGCAAACAGGATTTCTTATGGATTTTTTTTTTTTAAACAATGGCTTTCTTCTTGCCACTCGTCCATAAAGGCCAGTATTGTTGAGTGCACGACTAATAGATTCTCTCACCTGAGCTGCCATGGGCCTCTTGGCTTCTTCTCGGATTAATGCTCTCCTTTCCTGGCCTGTCAGTTTAGGTGGACGGCCACGTATTTCCATGTTCAGACGACAGATTGAACAGTGCTCTGTGAGATGTTCAAAGCTTGGAATATTTTTTTACAACTTAACACTGCTTTAAACACTTCTCCACAGCTTTATCCCTGACCTGTCTGGTGTGTTCCTTGGCCTTCATGATGCCATTTTTTCCCCAAGGTTCGCCAACAAACCGCTGAGGGCTTCTATTTGTATTGAGATTAAATTGCACACAGGTGGACTCCATTTACTAATCAGGTGACTTCTGAAGGCAATTGTTCCGCTAGATTTTAGTTAGGAGGATCAGAGTAAAGGGGGCTGTATACAAATACACACTAAACTTTTCAGATATTTAAAAAATAAATAAAAATTAAAACCATTTATCATTTTCCTTCCACTTCACAATTATGTGCCACTTTGTGTCGGTCCATCACATAAAATTCCAATAAAAAAAAGCATTTGCGTTTTTGGTTGCAACATGACAAAATGGAAAATTTTAAAAAAGGAGTATGAATACTTTTTCGAGACACTCTTCAAACGGTATTCAGTATATACATTTGCACATATATGCACTTGACACTCCTGGCAAAGAAAATGGACTGCATTGTATTCTATATGGTCATTTGCGCCCATGTGCATTAAGCCTAAAAGGGCATTTATGCAGGGCTTTTTGTTGTTCCAGCAATTAGAGGAAACCCAAAGAGAAAATGTTTAACATACAACGCTGTGGGTATACACTGTGGTTCCCCTTTAAATTTACTTTTTTTATATTTCAGGCAATACCAGTAGAAGTTTCTAAGACATGCATATAAATAAATACATTTCAAGAAGTAGATGATCAGAAATGAGGCTGCCAACAATCATTTCACACATTCCACATGTGTGTGAATTTGCCAATTTACATGCACATATTCTATTAACAGGAAATATCGGATTATTCTTTACTCTCAAGTCCCAGGGGAATCACACAGATCCCTGATGTCCACACACAACAGTGCGTGTGGTGAGGGAGTCTATTAAAAAGCAAATTTTTTTTGTTAAAAATGTGCGGCATGGCTGGTATTTGAAAATGATTAACAGAACATGTTTTGGTTTCACCCATACAGTACAAAACAATATAGGGGACCCTAGAAAACAATTTCACAAATGCTGGTATTCGGCCAGTAACTGAAAAGAAATGCACACAGCTTTCATACTTGGACATGCTTATAAATAGACAAAAGGAAAGGAAATAGCAAGCAGATACATAGGAGACTAATGCCCCGTACACACGATCCGAATATCGTACGACTGATCGTACACATTTTTTCGCTTAATAGTCACAAGTAGACATTAAATGGGTTATTAAAGTCACGGAAATCCTCGTACATTAGAGAAAAAACATAAGTGATGTCATGCATTTGTATTGTATTTTCGGACAACTGTACTGACTAAACGAAAATCGTATGATCTGGCATCGTACGAGGAAAATTTTGGTGCATATCTGAAAATAATAATATCGGATGAACCGTCATGATCGGCTCTCGAAAGCTCTGTACCAACGATCCGATTATCGTACGATTCTTTCTCGGACAACATTTTTCGTACGATATTCGGATCATTACTATGGTTGTTGATTTATATTACAAATGTTTTGAAATATTATAAAAAGACACATGGGTATATTAAAGAATAAAATCTGAACTCCAAGCCACATTTGTCATGTGTATATAAAAGAAAAAAAAATATGGAGGGAGAGAGAGGGAAAAAAATTGCACAGTTATATTGGTCCAGCTTGGACAAAATGTATCGATGTACATACCATAATCGGGGCAATGCCCCTGGAAGCTGGAAATTACTGAGATAGACAATGTTGCTCTAATGATCTCCACCTGCTCTCAAGTCCTGCTGCATTCTGAACACAGGAGTCATTTATTCACAGCACAGGCGCCATTCAGAGAATGCTTTAGATTTTCTGATTTAAAGCGGGGGTTCACCCTAAAAAAAAAAATGTATTTATCTACCATCTTATCCAGCATACTAGCGTCAGCTACAGTATGCCTTTTTTTTTTGCGCTGTACTTACCGTTTAATCGTTCAGTTTCGTTTCAGACTCCGGCGGGGAATTAGGCGTTCCTATGAAGAGGGGAACATGATTGACGTCCGGCTATGGCGCATCACGCGTTATGAAAATAGCCGAAATAGGACTCTGATATATACGGCGCCTGCGCAGTCAGCTCCTAGTCTGTGCGCAGGCGCCATATAGCGCCGTGAAGAGCAGAGTCCTACTCCGGCTATTTTCGGAATGCGTGACGTGCCATAGCCGGAAGTTAATCATGTTCCCCTCTTCATAGGAACGCCTACTCCCCGCGGGAGTCTGAAACGAAAAGGAAGGATTAAACGATAAGTACAGCGCAAAAAAAAGGCATAGTGTAGCTGATGCTAGTATGCTGGATGGGATGGTGCATAGTTGTTTTTTAGGGTGAACCTTTGCTTTAAGTGAAAGTGGAGGTTCCACCTGAAAAAAAATATTCCACCACAAAAAAAAAAAAAAAAAAAAATGTACTCACCCTAAATAGCTGTTGCTATTCGGAAGTGCCAAATCTGCCTCTTCATCCACCGCGGTGGATTCTCTTCCTCCTCCTACACTGGGTGTCTTCTTGTAAATGGGGCGCGCTGCATTCTGGGAACTGTGTGTCCCAGAAAACAGCCGGCCCATTCACAAAGCGCTGCGCTGCTTGTGCATGCGCAGTAGGAAATGGGCAGTGAAGCCATACCGCTTCACTACCCGTTTCCCTTTCTGTGGGTGGTGGCGCTTGGAGCTGCTAGGATCGATGATCAGCCTCGGCGGGGGCAGACATCGCTGGCGGCTAGGACAGGTAAGTGTCCTTATTAAAAGTCAGCCGCTACAGTGTTAGTAGCTGCTGAAGTCTCTGAGCCGAGTAGTATAATCTACAGAATCCACTTCTGGAGCTCTTGTCACCAAGCAATGCATTTCAGGAATGCCTTCTACTTTGTCACGCGCACTTTCCAATAAGTGACTATTCCAGTTTTAAGCAGAATGCTCACATGGAGGGCCACCGCTAAATTACAATATCTTGATAAGCCAAGTGTCTCTGATGTAAGTTTTAAAATGACCCTTTCTTCTATTTGTCACACATGGTTGATGAGGCACAAGGTACTTGTACCCTTTATTTTCAGTGTACTCTACTTAATGGAGAACATCATTTGTCTTTGTAGCATTCCTGCCCTCAACATATATGAGAGATTGCCACAAGATATACGGAACCAGCATGTCTTAACTTGTCTGTAACCATGTAATATACAAATGCTAGTTTTGGGTGAAGCTGATCATTAGTTGGTTATATTCAGGAACCTAAAAAAGTTCCTAGTTTCTAAAAATAATTTTATTTAAAATTGGGCACATTTTCCCCCAACCACCTTTCTTTCAAAATATTTTATTTTCAGAAAATTACAATTACAATTCAGTACATTGCGGTACATCTCATTATGACTAAAATCTGGTAGATGACCTCTTAGAAGAACTACTATTTTGTAGATAAATAAAGACATATCAGATGTAGTTTTAGATTTGTAAATTCTTCATATTAATTATTTAACAAAGAGAAGTTTCTCCTACATAGGCCAACTGATAAAAGGCATTTCTGTCCTCCTGGTGCCCCTTATCGGGAACTTACTGCACCAGGGGAGGAAACCTCTCACCATACTTGCAGTTTTACTTAAAGATCTCCGGAATAGCCAGGCTAAAAAGAGATTGGCCTTATCTATGGAAGAGGATATTTTATCCATCATTTCTATGTATAATCAGAAAGTAAAAAAGGGGGGGGGGGGGAGATAGGTCTCCCTCAGAACATCACAGGAAATCCCTATAGGAGGGAAAAAATAAAAAGCAGGGGGGGGGGAATAGGAAACATGCCTAACTTAAGAGTTATTTAGGAACCTGGGGAGCACCCTGGGTAAGAGAGATTGCTACATATCTAGCCCAAGGTTCCCAAAGGTTTTTCAATTTCGGACCAGTACCAGTTTAGAATACTAGCTAGCTTTTCGTGAGTCATTATCCAAGATATATTTTTTTTTGGCTTCCAAGAAAGAAGGTTTAGGTTTCTTCCACGCTATGGCAATTGTAAGCTTGGCTCCTGTGAGAATAAAATGGATTCGTTTTTGTGTAGTTTTTGGCATTTGAGGTATGTGAGCATTTAGGAGAGCTATTGAAAGAGGACCTAGAAACCTGGCAACCAGTGACCTTGGAAATCAGAGAAGATTCCCTAACCTTAATACCAGCATGTTACACTCTCCTTTCCAGGCCATTTTCAGTGCTGTGGTGGTAGAATGCACATTTATTGGCTAATAAATCAACTTTATATAAAAGGTTTGGGACAGATTGAGTTTTCTTTTAGTAGTATTTTAATAACCACCGATAAGGAAAAAAAACACTACATTTTTCTTTTATTTTTTTCTTTCATTAAGCCATTTTTTCACTTTTGGTTGGGAAAAAAAAAAGAAATCTAAATCAAATGCATATAGGCTTTGTACCAAAATGTATTATATTGGGGTGAAGGAGGTCATCCAGATAAAAGTTGTGTCTGGTGGCATTTCAGTCACTTTGCAGGCTCAACGCAAGGACAGTGAACGAACAAAAACTCTCATGTGCCCGGTTTATACCATACAAGTGCAATGGTGTGTGTTACGAAAATGGAGACCCTGTACTTTTATAAAAGTTACAATGCATATGAGCATGTTGCAACATGTTGTTGTGCACAGCATTAAATGTAATTGTTTACTTTCAAATACTGTGATGTGTTGCAACAACAAAGTGCAATGCACAACACACACCAGTGAGCGTACATTATGCTCACCAAAATGTATACCAACGGGTTTGAGCGGGCCCTTAACCTATTACAAACCTGACAAAGCAATGCAGACTAAATGCAGGTGATCACTTGTGAGAGGAAAGGGAGGGTTCTCCAAAGTAAAAACAAGTGTATGTGTAGCGCTGACATTCTTGTATATTGATGTGTGTTTGCATACTTTAATACAACGTCTATGGACATTGCTATGTTTAAGTATTTGGAGCTAGTGACCAAATACTGGTAATGCAGAGAGATGTTTTGTTGAGGATTTTGGTTGCCTTGGAGACGAGGAGAGACCCAAATACTGGTAATGCAGAGAGATGTTTTGTTGAGGATTTTGGTTGCCTTGGAGACGAGGGGAGACAGGAGTGTAAACAAAAGCCTTCTGGATGCTGATGCCGAGCTGCTGGGCAGCGAAGGCGGAGCTCAGAGAGCTAGAGGACAGTGGCCGGATTGCAGAGACCGAGAGACACTCATCCGAGCATCAGAGAACCGGATCCATGCAGCGGAGCTGAACAGAGCTGACGGAGAAGCAAGTTGCAGTCACAGGACCCTGAACAAAAGTTACTACCCGGAGCTCCGATCCAGTGGGTGAGTGGGTCACGACCCACGGTTTGCTAAGTTTACACACAGTTAGACTCATATACAGGCCTCACTGGGATTTATAGTTCCACAGAGGAGCAGAGGAACTGAAACTGAGAAGGCTTGAGGCCTATCTAATTTGACGTTTCAAGCGATTTTAAAATAGTTGTTGCAGTTACACCAGGAGCATTTTCACTTCAATTTGACTCATCAAAACTGTGGATTACAAATCACTTTAGCTAGCGAAGAAAAGAAGATCCAAGACCAAGTACTTTAAGTGAGATCTCACGCATAGCTAATAAAGTAGGGGGAGCTCCCAGGTATAAAATGTTTATGTATACTGTTTTCAAATAGCTTATGTTTAAATCAATTGTGCTGTCGTCTTACGTTGGGATGACAGCACAATTACTGTAATCACTTATTTGCATATTTCACAGTAAAATATACCTCTGGTTAAGTATACAGTTGTTGTGGCGTACTGTTTTTCTCACTCCAAGTGCAGTCAGTGGATCCTGGGGTTATAATACAGGTATTTTGTATTGTCTTACATTGTATTGTATTGCATTGCATCACAGCTGTGCCAAGGGGATTGAGCCAAGTTAGTGGGGTTTAATAGTAGAGTGCAGGCCCAAATTAAACCAGCAGCTCCTTCGGGGTTCAGTGCTACATATACATCTGTGATCATATTGATTGGCTGTCAAAATGATCAGAAGGACACAGACACACTGGATAGGCTCGGTGCATTTTGCTGTGATCTGAGCCGTTTAATAAAAGCAGGATCATAGGCATTGGGAGCATGCTTGGTGCCTCTGTAGTAAGGATGTTTTCAAATGCCCAAGATCAGAACAGCAAGTCTCCCAAATGGCCATTTTACTACAATGGTAAATACAGTAATACAGTGGGTGGTTAAAGCATATTAACATTAATGCATCTCTACAAATGTAAAGTTCCCCCATATAGCTTGCTATACAAGATTCAAATTGCAGATTGTCAATAACAGGGCAACAAATCACAGTGATGCACATTCAAGAATCAATACATTTTATGGTAAAATACTTATTCTGATGAATACATGTTGAAAAACTAGTGTAGAAAAAAAAATATCCTTAAATATCAAAATCTTGGCTATATTTTTGCTACCACTTCATAACCCATCAAATTGGTTACGAGTTAATAAAACCTCAGTGTTCAGCAAGTGGCACATTCTGCTTTGCAAGGATCCTGGGATATTGTTAATTCCAAGCACAGCTGGTGGCTCCTCACCATTCAGCTGAGTAACACTTTTTAGAGGTGACAGACTGCCCAATCAGAGGGCCAGTAAATGCTGAGGACATTCTAATAAGAGGAAAATGGGCAGCAAAGGGAATTACCGGAATCTCAAAAGATATATTCAACTAATTGAAAGCTGAAATTTTATCCAGGCTGCATAAACTAATTTGACAGAAGAAAAAAGTACAGCATGCATTCTCCTTCCCACTTTCTTGTTAAGCACTCTGCATTGGATTTTTTATTTTTTGTTGCTTTTACAATTAAAGAATAATTACATCTTTATGAGAATAATGAAATTACTGTTCAGTTGTTCCCTGTACCTATCCGAGTCAATGCCAGCTGCTAACATGGCTGGAAATATATTCTTTCTATATACACAAGAGTAATATGCATGTCTTATGAAATAAGACACCACTGTTTTTTCTTTTAGATGCAAATGGTACCTTTTATGTCAGGTTATCTAGGCAACTGGGCCAATATGGTTTCCCAAAAGTGTGTTAAAAATTATTAACGCCATTCACAGAACTCATATTACTGTACTTCCCCAATACATCACATCTGCAAAATGTGCAAGGGAATACTGTATTTCAACTGCTTCACTTCCCATTTACAGAAGGCGATGCAATGTGGAAGTATAGCAATACAAATTTGGAAAGTAAAAGCATTTTTAATTATTTTCCTGTAGCAGTGATTGTTAAACTTCACAGCGCTGGAAGACAGCCAATCAGGGCAGCAGCCTTCAGTTAAAGCAGACCTTCAGTAGTAAAAGCCTAGGCTTATGACATCATGCACAGCACTCTCTCTCGTGGGAGTTTTGCCAGGAAAGGGGGGGTGAGTCATAAGAGGGCCAATGCGAGCTGCAGGTCTGCAGAAGTGGGGTTGTGCCTTTGTGTAGATCCAGGAAGTGAACAGGCAGCAGCTTCAGCTATCCACAGTTAAACATGGTTCAGCCAGACTCAGTGGAGGGAGATTTCTGCAGCATATTTGGCAAGTACAGAATCATAGTATATGTAAAATATGCAAAGAGGGAAGCTTCAGAATGTGAGCAGACTGCAGTTCCTCTTTAGCGGGATAAACATTACACAAACTATTCAAATAAAAAAAAATGTACAACTAGACAGGCGATACACATACGTTTCCACTTCAGGTGTATGTGCGTGTAATCAAAGTTTTACCCCATTTTGGATAGAGTAGGGACCAGTTAACACCCTTGCCCATATTACTCATGTTTTGTATTAAACATTTTAGAGACTCTTGTGTATATAGAAAGAATATATTTCCAGCCATGTAAGCAGCTGGCATTGACTCGGATAGGTACAGGGAAAAACTGAACAGTAATTTCATTATTCACATAAAGATGTAATTATTCTTTAATTGTAAAAGCAACAAAAAATAAAAAATACAATGCAGAGCGCTTAACAAGAAAGTGGGAAGGAAAAATGCATGCTGTACTTTTTCTTCTGTCAAATTAGTTTATGCAGCCGGGATAAAATTGGGGGAGATTTCTCTTCACTTCCTGGCATGGATGAAATGGAAAGGGTAAGGGGAATGCCACTCTAAAACTAACATTTTGATTAGGGCCGAAACAACTAATCGATTAATCTACATCCAATTGATTATGAAATTAATCAATTACAATTTTCATAATCGATTAATCGGCCAGTAACATAATGGGGTTAAAAAAAAATGAGCCCTTTATAGTACAAAAAAGCAAATTGCTACTGTAAATATTACTTTCACTGTCCCAGAGTAAAAAAAAAAATGAACCCCTTACAGTAGTGATTATTTGCTCTTTTCGTATTTATTTTTGTTTTTTTAACCCCATTATGTTACTTAACATCTCAGGACTGGGTTTATACCTATGTTTTTGGGTGTTTTTTGCAGAAACACACTACAGTTCATTTACATGTTTTCCTATGGGACACGTTCACATCCATGTTTTTTTTTCAGCTGCTGTGTATTTGGAAAGGGCAAGGACTTAACGCAAAAAACAGTGCTTTTTTTTTTTTTTTTGGTTCAATATACTTCAATGGAGAAGCTGCAGAAAAGCATGTAAAGCGTGTAATGTGTTTTTACGGCAATTTGTGTTTTGTAATCTATCCAACAACAAATTGGCCCCCAAAAAAAATTATCCGATTAATCGAAACAATAATCGACCAACTAATCGATTATGAAAATAATCGTTAGTTGCAGCCCTAATTTTTATTTCTTTATTTTCGGTACAAATGAACAAACAAGACATTCAGAATGGCTGAAACTCCCTAGTGGGATACAGGCAATACAAACTTGACAGGGGGTTCTAAACCTTAGCAGCTACCAGAGGTTTGGATACGACAAGACTGGCAAAAATTTAAAATTCACTAGCAGGTTAAACAGTACACACATTTATATTTTAACTGTGTATTTAGCCGTTGAAATTTTAAAAGCAAAAGGGTCATTTTGGTACATTATGCTGGAGCATCCAGTAGAGACACTTGAACTCTGATCCACGATCAGTAGCATGCAGGTTCAAAGCGAGGCTGGGGAAGCATCTTAAAAGTGCACCTTTTCCTTCACTTTTTTTATTCTACTGCTGTCTGTCAGAAGAAACACTGATCTTGCTGTAACATATATACCCCCCCCCCTAAAAAAAAGTAATTATAACCTTTATGTTTTCTGTATGCTGATAAGCCAACTGGTCATGATATTGGAGCATACCAGGCATTCGTTGTGATCTATGCCTTTGCAGCTCTAGCCACAAATGAAGTACTTATTCACTGTAAGTCACTGACAACACTATACATTGTCCAATTGCACAGTTTGACAGTTTACTAATTGAGATAATCGTATTACTCCTAAGTTGTCGCCACAGTTTTGCAGTCCAGGGTGGGAGGTATCAATGCTTGGTCAACTCTACCAGTTTTAGTCAATTTATGTGCGCCGTTATGTGTTATATTTTTCATTTATTGTGCCATTAAATATTTATTCCCCCTTATGTGACTTGGTACATTTTTGAAGGATTTATTGCGTATAATCAAAAAGTTAGTGCACCGATTATATGCATATTCATGAACTAGTTGATAATATATTTTGTAGCTGCTGAGCATAATCTTGGTTTGTCATCTTTTTCATTAAGTATTTATCAGATGAGTACATGTTTGCAATTAGGATATAACACATTGTTTTGTGGTGGAATTAGTATGTATTTAGTGGTTTCTTAAGAAGTTTAACTTTCACAATCATGTAACTGGTAACTTATTCCATAGCGTAAAATGATTGTCTTCATATTTGGCACAGGGTAAATACAGTGCTCCGAAGGATTAGTTTGATATATAGTAGAAATATATTTAATAATTCATTCACACAGATTAGTGTGTGTTCATGTATGGAGTAACCAGTTTATTAAGTGGTGTGCACCTGTCTTGTGGTATTCTCTGGGAATGGAAAACTTGTCTTCATCCTGCAAATGAAAGAGCCATGTTCAGCGTCTATGTTCAGGATGTATGGCCACTTGCTGCCTTATCTTGCAAACGTTTTCATGGTAATGAATGCTGACATCTTGGTTGTGACATCTTCAACTGTGTGTAGGCTGGAAGTCATCCATGCATATATAGTCTTCTCTTAGAGTTAGGCTCCTTGTAATCCAAAGTATCTTCATCATATGGGCTGTGCTAGTTACAAGCAATGTAGCAAGCTCATAACATCTAGGTCAAACTCATTCTTCATAATATTTTTACCATGGAGGAACCCTTGAAATCATTTTTTCACGTCTCATGGAACCCCTGCTAAAAAAAATTATATCCACCTCAGGATATATTACAGGTAGTGCATTTGTGGCATTTGATGTCAAGAGTGGATTAATTTTTAACACTACCCTTCTCTAGATAAAATTTTTGTAACAATCCTAAAATTAAACATATATTTTTTTAACTGGTAGAAAAACAGACAGTGAAAATTGTACCATCCCCATACTTTGATGGTCAGTAGCAGCGGGGCCCTGTTTCAATGATTTCAAGTGGGACAAGGGCCCCCTTACATTGGTAATCAGTGGAAGAAAGGCACCCTCACACTGATAAATCAGTGGTAGAACTACTCCCATATATTTGTCATCAGTGGGAAAAGACCCCTTAATAATGTCAGAGTTGCTCCTTTACATTAGTGGTCAGTGGGACTGGAACCCTTTTACACTGGAAGGCAGCAGAAGAATGTCTTTACATTAGTGATCAATGTATTGTTCGTTACATTGGGAACCAGATGGAACAACCCTTACATTAGCGGCCAGTGTAGTTCCCGCTTACATTAATGGTCATGAGGTGGGTCAGTGGCAGAAGAGCCCCTTACACTGGAGGTTAGTAGGAAGAATGACCCTCTTGCAGACAGCTAAAAGAAACGTGAGAGGATGCCCAATTATCCCCAACTGCTGTATCTGCCTTGTGGCAAAGGTGGCGGCACAACAGAGGTACTGTCAAGGAGGAAACTTAGCCCAGTGCTCAAGGAATCACTAGCAATCTCTAGAAGAATTCTACTCAACCCTGGTTTAAAAAGACTGGTTTACTGTACATCATTAACACCGCTTTAATGTAAAAATCTCCATGCACACAGGCACCAGATTCTCCCTTTTCTATAAGAATATACAGATCAATGAATCAAACATGTAAAACGGGCAAAATGATTTAAGATTTTCACAAGTTGGTTAACACCAATTAAAATAAAAGGATTGCCACCCCATTCTGTAAACAAAAGAAATGTTAACACCTCATTACATTATGTGCCATCTTTAAAAAAATAAATAAATGAATCCTCGAATTTAAAAGTCTTCTTCTACACACAATTTGATGTATAAATATAAAATGGCAGAGAGGATCAACAAGCCATTAATAATTTAAACTGTTTATTCTAGATATTAGTTTACAAGAATAAAGCTTTTAACCTTGTACTTCATTCTAAATTCATGTGATAAAGTAAATGGAAACTATGCATATTAGAACTATTTCACAGACAGGCTTACATTTTCTATGCTAAATAAAATATTACAAGATTAAAAGAAAGCATTTTTTCCTCCACAGCATTTTCCTTTGATCAAAGGCATAGAAGAAAAGATTTACTGGCCTCTCCAAACTGTTTTGTATTACCTCTGCTGGAGCCAAATGTCATGTAACTACAACAGGTTATTACATATGTATAAGGATTGAACATACTAGTTGTAGTTCTCACCTGCCATCATTTTTTGAGCTTCATAGGGTTCCATGTAGCCATCATTCTCGGTTACGGTTTCTGCTGTTGCCTGGTTCCCTGGACCCTGTTTGGCATCAAAAGGGTCTGCATAGTCTTCAACAATGACTACCTATGGGAATATTATGATAAAACAATTTAATATACTTAATAAACCAGACCAAATACTTCAATAAACAAGTTATTAGGTGAAAAATAAATCACAGATCTTTCTTAGCTATTCTCTAAACACCAAGTTTCAAGGATAAAGAGGCAACAGAAATATTCTTCCCAGAAAGATGAGGCCTATAGGAATGTAATAGGTAAACTAATGATCGATGGTTTTAAAAAAAAAAAAAAAAAAAAAAAAACTTAGATTGCCAATCTTAGCAAACGCAATATACAGGATATGGGAAATGCAATAAATAAAATAATAAAAACACACACACACACACACACACACACACACACACACACACACAGAGCTGTATGGACTAGTCTATCAACCTTCCCACATATGTAACTAAAGCAAGACATACATGATGCATATTTCTTTCCTGCAACCACAGTTGCAGAAAAGAAATTGGCTCGATTTCCCATCAACACAGACAGTATTGACAGGGGAATCCCTCCTGCCGAGTTGTATTCCCAGTGAGGGAAGCCACCTCTTCCGGGAAAAGGCAGCGATTATTGCTAGCAGTTATATCCAGCCACGTAGCTATAAACACATGCAAGATCCAGCAGGCTGGCTGTACCGAAGTTGATCGATTGATCAACTTGGTACATTCAGCCTGCCCATACATGGTTAGAATCTTGACCGGTTCCTGCTGAACCAGCCGAGATTCAAACGGTTTATGGCCAGCCTAATGCCGCGTACACACGGTCGGAATTTCCGGCAAGAAAAGTTTGATGTGAGCTTTGGTCGGAAATTTCGACCATGTGTAGGCTCCATTGGACTTTTTCTGTCGGAATTTCCGACAGCAAAAATTTGAGAGCTGGTTCTCAATTTTTCCGACAAGAAAAGTTCTTGCTGTAAATTCCAAACGTCTGTATGCAATGTCGGCGCACAAAAAAACACATATGCTCGGAATCAAGTCGACGCATGCTCAGAAGCATGGAACTTAATTTTTCTCGGCTCATCGTAGTGTTGTACGTCACCAAGTTCTTGACGGTCGGAATTTTGTGTGACATTGTGTATGCAACACAAGTTTGAGCCAACATTCCTTGGGAAAAAAATTCAAAGTTTTCTTGTCGGAATTGTGTACGCGGCATAAGCCTATTTTCATATTGCAGAGAAAATGTAAAACTAATTTCACAATTTTTACATTTATTTTTATTTCTATTTATTCCCTTTACATTCTGCTGTGGCAAAGTTATGGTTACATAATGTGGGTTGCCACTGATAAGGATGCTTCTGAAATCCTGACTAAGACCTCGTACACACAGGCCAGAATCTTGTCAGGAAAGAAAACATTGCTTTTCCAGACGAGATTCTTGGAAAGACTCTCTTGCTGCCCGAGTGTACACACAGTCCTTTCAAAAGAACCGCGGTTCTTTTGAAAGGCAAGAACGTGGTGACGTCATCGCGTACGACGAGCATGCGATGGCGTTGCCCCCTTCTTGCTTCACCCTACCTATGTCATGGAAGCTACCGCGCATGCATCAGTCATTTCAAGCATGCGTGGGTTTCCACAGCGACAGGTAAGTATACACACCCTTGGGTTTCTCGTCAGGAAACAGGCCGAGGAGAAAATAGAGAGCAGGATCTCCATTTTTCTCGTCGAGATTCTGGCCAGATTTCCTGACGAGAAACCTGAAAGCCTCGTACACACACTCGGTTTACTCGGCAAGAAAGCTCTGCAAGTAGTTTTCTTGCCGAGAAAACCGAGCGTGTGTACGAGGCTTCAAGCTTATCCAGTGGCTACAATACTTCTACTTGTTCTAAACCAGAACAAGCATGTAGAGCAGAAGGGTTTTTGGTCATTTAATTTATACCTTTATATTTTCTATTCACTTATTTTTGGCAAGTGAACCTTGTAGGTTTATAAAGCAACAAAAACAAACAGCTCTGATATTCAATATAAAAACACAGGCTGGCTACACATACTGTATGTAATCAAACCAAATGTCGTTCTCAAGCCAATAATGCTTTTACAGACTGTTGCCATAAAAAAGGTGCAACTAGAGCTCACTTTTTATTAACCACTTCAATACCAGCATGTTACACCCCCTTCCATTCCAGGCCAATTTTAAGCACTGAAAGTCTTGCTCGGCCACCAAACACTGTACACAAATGAACGTTATAACATTTGTTGTGGACAGGGCCTTCTTTTAGGGGCATTTCTTTAACAATATAAAAAAGGAAATAAGAGAAAAAATAAAGTTTTCCATACTAATCAAAATGTATCAAACACCCCAAAAATGACAAATGACCCCTTTTTGGAAAGTAGAGACACCTCAAGTCGATCACCTTTTTATACAAAATCTTTTGGAAATGGAGACATGCTGGAATTGAGATGCAGGCCACAGCTTGAAACACTGCTGCAGCACAATCACAGGCTGTGTGGGCATTCCTGCCATGCATGCATGGGTGTTGCAACCAAGGTCATTTTAAAACCTTCTCTCAGAACAACTGCTCCAAGTGGCCATATAAAGTGGTTCTAAAATCAGAAGGTTCATCTTAATGTATTCTATGCATTAGGATAAAAAAACCTTCTGTGTGCCTCCAATACTTACCTGAGCCCCATCTAGATCCAGCGATGTTTCACAAAAGGCTTGGCTGTCTAGGACTCCCTGTCCTCATTGGTTGAGACAGCAGCAGGGTTCCATTGGCTCCCATTGCTGTTAAAGTGAGTAAGCTAATGAATAGAGAGAGAGAGAGAGAGAGGGGTCAGGGCCGGGCCGCAGCTCCATAGCAAGCTGCTTACTGTGTGGGCACTCAGCAGAAGAGGGGCCAGACACATCAATGGGGGACCCGAGAAGAGGATAGGGGCCGATACTTTAGCATCACTTTAATTACAATGGATGGTCAGGACATGACTGGAATAGATGACCTATGTAAACTCAAGTCTTGAGTCCTTGGAAGAGCCAAAACATGGTTCCAGATTCAAGACTTCAACATCCTTATTTTTTTTAATAGTTACCTATCATATGCATGATTACCATTACAATAATTAAAGCCTCATGTGCACAGCCAATTAGGCCTATAAAAAAAAAACTGGATTAGTATTTTTGTGGCAGGTACAGCCTGGTGTTCAGATCGGCAGCAGACAGTAAGCCAGTGCAAATCAGTGACATTGCAGTTAGGGACAGATATGCTACCCCGGAAACAAACTCTCTGTGCCAGGGGTGAACATCCACCCCTAATCATAGGTAATCACTCTGTTTGCGATTACATGCGAGCAGCTGCAGGCAGTGACAGTCTCATTTATCTGTACAGGCTTCCTGTCCAGCTAATTGAATACTCCTGGCTGTACCTGCTGTACAAATAGACTGATCTGGTGTACAACCCCAATCTTCTGTGAGCATGAGTTTCAAAGTGAGGACATTTGCTTAATTGTGTATGTGAAGGATGCCTTAAGCTACAAGACTAAAAGTATTGCATAGACTGTTCTGTATTGCCTATAATTAAGAAATGTGATATTCTTTCAAGAGTTCTGCCTTATTCACCATGATTTAGTACCTTTAACACGTGTTCCGTCACTGCTATGACCCCATTTATGGATTTACAACCATAAAATAAAAAATTGCTGCAGGATGGTAGTGAACATATCAGGTTGACATTGAAACCTGTGTACACATAAATCAGCTCCATGTGGCTTCCTTTTTTTCGCTGTTGAGAAAGTTTAGGGCCGACTGTGTATAAAACACAGGCAACATTTACACTTGTGATCGCAGTGATTGGATCACAGCAATCACAAGTTAGGCAGCACCCCTCGGATTGGTTCTTTCATTCCCATGCCATTTCCTCTCCTTCCTCCTCCGTGAGAGGAAGGGAAAGGCTGTCTGTGTTTAAATACTTGTAGTCCCCGACTGGTTCACCGCAATCACAGGGTACAGAGCTCCCATTTTCATCGGCTCTTTTCATGTCACCTGTGCTGCCCAATGACAGCATAATCAATGGAAAGGGCCTGGCCACATTCTAAACAAGAATGTTTTTAAATGTCCACAGAGTATCAGGTTTCCCAAGTGGATTTTTTATGGCAATGGCCCATTGGGAGGTGGTAAGGAAAAACACAAAGAAAATCCTAAGCACAAAAAGCAATGAACAACATTTACACGTTCATAACAAGACCCAATGCTGGCCATAAACCATCTTGGCAGTGGATACATAAGATTTGAGCATGTTAATATAATGCAGCAGTATTTAGGTTCAGTGAGAGAGATAAGTGAAGCAGAGCAATGAAATCAGTAGAGATGATTGAATAAATCTTTTGGCATGTAAAAAATTTTCTTTAAATCTGTTAAGAAAAATAATCCTTTAAAATCGGCAGCAGAACTCACAGCTTTAACTTGCTATACTCATGACAACAGGCAGTTACAAATATCTATTTTTCACGGGGTAAAATATTTTCTTGCCAATGGACAGCTTTGAGTCCATCAACTTTGTGTAGAGGTCCAAGAGCTGACAGCTAAAAAGGTGAACAGGCAGATATAAAACACCAATTTTGGCAACGCTGTATGCATTACAACTGTAAAATTATTATTTTTTCCTCATTGCTACTGGTGAGGAAAAGATTTACAATAGATGAAACTTATTCCTGGTTGCTGAGTATGCTAAAAATTGACATGATGCTGTATGTGCCGACATGCACAGGCAGTACAAAAGCATCACATCCCAGCTAGCTGGACAGAGGTGATGATGCAAAATTATTCCCAGCTAGCAAGTTGAACTGAAAAGGTGACATAAAACCAAAATTTCTGAACCACCAAATAACTTACCTGCCTGGCTGGGTGGTGTGGTAGATGAGTGTAAAATCACAAGACTGGTTGAACAGCAATAATTCAAAATTTTTTTTACATATAAAAAATACCTAACTTTAAAATTGTGTATTTATCCCTTTTCCTGGAGTGCAATTTTAAGCTGTCAAGGCAGTGGCTAGAGAAGATCTAAAATATTAAATGCTAAAATTAGTGAAAAAATCCAACAAAGAAAGTTCGTAAATATTTGTGTCTTAGTGATGGTAATCAATTGAACACCAAAAGTGCACCTTCCACTGTAAAAAAGAAAGAAAGAAAGACTGTGCCTTTACCAGATGACTAGACTCCACATTATAGGAGCCTAGTAAAGCGTGAATTGGTGTAATACATACACAAGCCATCCTTTGAATAAAAAAAATAAAAAAATAAAAATGATGATGGAAGTATCAACACTTGTGGTGCTCTTTGTTTCTCGCTCCCAAGTCCAATCTCTCCAGAAGTTTCTCCTTCAACTTCTTATCTGTCTCTGACTGCAGCTTCATGTGAAAGGACATGGAAGGTCACAGTGGAAGGTGCACTTTCGGTGTTCAATTGTTTACCATCACCATCACCAAGACACAAATATTCAAGAACTTTATTTATGTTCGATTTCTTCACGAATTTGAACATTAATATTTTAGATGTTCTCATGGACTTATCACTGTATATATAATTAGTATTTTGGTTTTCTTAAAAAGACCAAGAAAAAAAAAAAAAAGAGAAGAAGAATTCAGGTCTTGAGGAACCCTTGCTAAAATCATTCTATTGGTGGTCAGTGTGAAAAATGTCATCAAACCTGTCCTCAGGGCGTACCAACATGCCAGGTTTGCAAGATAACTGAAATACATCACAGGTGATATCATTTGCTGCTCAGTGATTGCAGTATTCTAGTCTGCATCTCCCCAAGGCAATACATAAAACCTGGCCTGTTAGTTAGGGCCCTGAGGACAGGGTTGATGACCACTGCCTTACATTGATGGCTACTGGAAAGAATGCCTTCCTTACAGTGATTGTCAGAATTCCACCCTCATGACAGCCAAAGGAGATCATTGGGTTAATTCGGCTGCCTCTTTTGACCCCAGAACTATACAAGTACCATCAAATGGGAGGTCAACAGCTGGAGGAATTCTAGGGTTCCATGAAATCCCGATTGAGAATGGCCGGCATAGACAAACTTTCTATTGCAAAATCAAGTCTATTAACCAAGATAAACCCGATGGAACAAAATGCACAGGTTGCCTGGTCAAATGGACTAGCACTTTGCAAATGGATAAATAAAGTTGTATACTGCTATTAGTAGATGTAACAAATGTATAGAAGTAGCATGAGTGATTTACACAGTCAAGGTACATATAATTACTTGAATACCTGAAAAGCATATACAGTAGAACTGTAGATGATATAATAGTATCTAGAAAACCCCAGCAGCACAAATCCATGACAGGCTGTCTAGCTTATCAACCTACTGCTGCCTCACACAGCAGTATTTAGCTCCTCATCGCCTCCTGGAATGCAAGTTCCATAAAAGAACATCTACAGAATGAATTGTAATATAATTCACACAAATGCATTCCTCGACAATCTAACCGGTTTCTATTGCCTTTTCTTATTTAGTCAAATGTCTTTATGCCACAGCGAGCAGTGATAGCACACAGTCCTAATTGATTACTGAGGCATGGAGTAACAGAATGAAGGGTCGGTGACACCGGCTACTGTCACTCTTCAATGAGTTCACAGCCACAGAAAAAATATTAAATAGATTCACCACTTAGCAGCTCCAAACCTGGAATTAACTTTAAAATGTCAAGCTTTTCCAACAAAATCATCTTTCAAGGACTTGCATAATAAATGACACATTTACTCAGAGAATTAAATATGAGAGAAAGGCATAGCAAGACAATAAAATATCCTACAGTGTGACTACAATGTGTTTTTATAAATATTAACCATACCAAACACTAAGGGCTAGATTCAGATAGCCCTGCGTAATGTTGTGCGGGCGTAACGTATCTCCGATACGTTATGCCGCCGTAAATTAGGGCGCAAGTTCTGTATTCAGAAAGAACGTGCGCCCTAAGTTACGGTGGCGTAACATATGTGCTCCAGCGTAAGCCCGCCTGATTCAAATTTGGATGATGTAGGCGTGTTTCATTCAAATTTAGTGTGACCCCACGTATTTGACATGGCATGCGCTGTTCGCGAAAGAATCCCAGTGCGCATGCTCGAAATTCCGCCGCAAATCGTCAATGCTTTAGACGTGAACGTAACTTACGTACAGTCCTATTCGCGAACAACTTACGCAAACGACGTAAAAATTTAAAAATTCGACACGGGAACGACGTCCATACTTAACATTGCGTACGCCTCATATAGCAGGAGTAACCTTATGCCAGAAAAAGCCTAATGTAAACGACGTAAAAAAATGCGCCGGGCGTACCTATGTTCGGCGTATCTATCCAATTAGCATATTCCTCGCGTAAATCGACTGAAGCGCCACCTAGTGGCCAGCGTAAAATTGCAACTAAGATACGACGGCGTAAGAGACTTACGCCAGTCGGATCTTAGTCAAATCTATGCGTAACTGATTCTAAGAATCAGGCGCATAGATACGACGCCGCAACTCAGATATACGACGGCGTATCTGGAGATACGCCGTCGTATCTCGTACCTGAATCTAGCCCCAAATCACAGTATTTCCCAAGAAATCAATACAATGTACAGATGGGTATTATTTCTATTAATTTATTATTAAAACAATAATACTTCACCATATAAGCTCAGGAAGTTGATCAGTAAGCC